>NW_022604254.1:0-171611 GCF_008692095.1 Etheostoma spectabile
TGGCCATTTAGACTGTAAACAGTACATTAGTGGGGGCATTTGAGGAGTCACCTGGTTGTTAATGTAATAAAGGAGCTCCAAATTTGACAGTATGACTGGAAGTGATGGCCTTTGAGTTACATGGGGGATAACACCCTTTGCATTCAGTCTCGTAATCACCATAAAATTAGTATCATGAATTTGATTTGTGTTGCGCAGTCAGAGTATACAGTGCTCATCCTGATGGGCCAGTGTAGTGCATCAAACTGCTTGTTGAATGGCCTATTAGCTTTGGAACCCCCCTTTCCCCACAGCTTTCAATTGTCAGATATGGGTGGGGGAGTGGGCACTGTGTCCAACCCTTTCTGTGTAAAAAAAAACAACTAAGAAGTCTCTTGATGAGAGACAAAACTTCTGCGGAGCCTTTCACCAAGTCAGTTGCCCTCGGCCTAGTTTGTGAACTTTTGGGGTAATAGCATGGATAGGACCACAACGGACACATCTGGACTCAATGTTGGCGATTGTACGGCAATATTTGACACGTTTAGACCATGAAGACAGTTTATCAGTTTATTTCCCATCAGGCATGTATATCTGTGGACTCAGTTGGACATTTTGAAGATAACTGCCCATGTTTGTTTTTTTAAAGTTATTTTTTCAGGGTTTTTTCACTTTATTAGACAGACGAAATGTGTGAAAGTGGAGAGAGAGAGGGGGAGTGACATGCAGCAAAGGGGCCGCAGGCCGGATCTAAACCCAGCCCGCCACGTCGAGGAGCAAGCCTCTGTACATGGGCAAACCGCTCAACCCACTGAGCTATCTGGGTGCCCATAACTGCACAATGTTGACCCAATTGGTCAGTCTATTTCCCATCTGGCAGGGACATTTCTGGATTCAGGTGGACTTGTTGACAGAAGCATTGGTGGATCTTGATTCCCACCATAGGATTTAGCCTGTATTGCACATTGCCTTCACATCCCTCGTAATGTATTGCCATTGTCAAGCCATTGCCACACTGGGGACTTCTTCCATGTCTCCATGAACGCCCATATATTTGGATGACAGTTAAGAAACCTTCCCTTGTTAACTATGACATGGATTACTGAGAACCTACTATATCATGACATGTTTAATTCTATATTATAATTTTTGAGACAGGGCCTACTGAAAATCTGCTGGATTAGTCAGGATGGCTGAGCGGTCCAAGGCACTGTATTCAGTTTGCAGTCTCCACTGGAGGCGTGGGTTCAAATCCCATTTCTGACAACTAGTGTTTTATTTTGGAACTAATCTGAGAGTTGATATTGGGATAAAGAACTTAGCATTCTTTGCTAAGTTTGCTTCATAGTTGTCAGATAAATTTTCAATATAGAATAACATGATAAAACCAGAGGAAGGCGGTGCAGTACAGCCCATACCAGCAGGGAGAGTTCTAGCCTGACCAGGCTCCTCTCTCCACCCTGTCTCTCTTAGTTACACTGTAATATTTTAGACTGCCGGGGGACTTCCTTTGACACACTGAGCTCCTCTCTCCTTTCTTTCGATTTATGTGATTCCATGTCCCAGAAATGGCATTTATCAATTTGGAGACACAGAGGACACACAGGCTTTCCATCACATAACACAGGACCACCTGGAGGGAATTTCTGAATCATCAGGGGCTGTAGCTCAGTGATAGAGCGCACGTTCAGTCTCAATGCCCAGATGTAGTACAAGATTTGAAGTGAACATTGTATTGCCCAGCGATGGTGGTATACTGGTGAGCATAGCGTCCTTCCAAGCAGTTGACTTGGGTTTGATTCCCAGCCATCGCAGTAGCTTTCTTTGAGTGATGTTACTTGCTTCTTTTACAAGAAGTCAGCAGAAATATATTGATCAATATGGAGATTATCACAATTATTGTGTTGATTTTCTACTCCAAAGTGCTGGAAAGGAAGGTATCACCAATCATCGAACCTCAGTTAACATGGAACAATCTCAGCAAGGTGACTAATGGATGATTCTAGTTACTTCACCAATTTCAGCCCAAATGATACAGCTTTAAGACATCACATTGGTTGCTTCCAGCTATGTTACACATGCAAATGGCAGTGGTGGGATTTGAACCCACGCCTCCAGAGAGACTGGAGCCTTAATCCAGCGCCTTAGACCACTCGGCCACACTACCTGCAAACATCAGCTCTTCACATTGTGACAAACTCAGGCACTGTAACTAATGTATGCTTGTTAATGTTATTGGAAAAAAAAACCTTCGCAAGGAAAAAGCCAATAGCAACCACCAAGCTACATCCCCTGAAGATTTTCCGTTTTTTTTTTCTGAGATAGACTTAGACTTATCTTTATTAATCCTTTTGGAAGACTCCCGCAAGGAAATTGAAATATCACTGAATAAAAGAAGAAACCTGGGTAAACATGTAATTTTAATTTGCATATGGCTTCAAAACCTATAAATACAACTGTGGTGGCTGGAAGTCAAACCTGGGCAAAATGATTGCACTGCTATGGTATAAATCATAGTCGAAAAGTAACACATCTGTTGCCTTTCTGGTGGACAATACAACGTTCACTGCAAATCTGGTAACAAAGACTGAAAACAAATGCTAAGAATTACATTGGTGGGGAATGGTAGCTTCCATACCAACGAGATAACACAATATTGTTCACGAAGGCACATCTGCGGTTTGGTATACTGTGATGTGTTTTGGGTTTGCTACAACTCTTAAAGAAAGTCCCTCGTTGTCGCAGGATTCAATCCTGCGCAGGGAGACCCCAATGGATTGCTAGTCCATCGACTTAAATCCTTGGCCACGACAACCTGAAAAGCCAAATGTTCATAAACTTTCAATTGGTTAGTAGTAGTTACAAGACCGGGCGAAGTGCAAATCGAAGTGCACTGCCTGTGTCTGAGGATCCTCGTGGAGGCAGCTTGATTGGATGATATTCTCCCTTATTTGTACCATAACAGAGATCTAATGTTTATCAATCGGGTTGGGCAAGTAACCTTTCTGGTTAATTCTTGACAAATAAAGCAAGTAACCACACAAAGAAAACTACTGCGATGGCTGGGAATCTAACGCAGGCCAACTCCATGGAAGGCAGCTATGTTCACCACTATACCACCATCACTGGACAACACAATATTCACTGAAATCTTGTAACACATCTGGGCATTGAGACTCAAAATATGCTCTATCACTGAGCTGCAGCCCCTAAAGATTTTCAGATTCTTTTGACTTTTGGTGAGATCACTGAATGAGAGAAGAAACCTGGATGGAATATGTCATGTTAATGTGTTATTGCTTCAAAACCTGGTAGTGGCTGGAAATCAAACCATGGCAAAATGCTTGCACTGCTATGTATAAATCATAGTTAAAAACTGACATCACTAAAAGAAAGCAACTGCGATGGCTGAGACTCCACATTTGGAGACTCCAATTGCTTGGAAGGTAGCTACGCTGACAACTAAACCACCATCAATGGGCAACGTACTGCTCACTGCAAATCTTGCAACACATCTGGACATTAAGACTGACTTTTGCATTAATCACCATGAACACAAGGAGATCGCCTTTTAATACTTTTCTCTTTCAGAATAATTTATCAAAGAATTTTATAGACTGGACAATGACACTTGATGGAGATGCCAGGGTTTGAACCCGGGGCTCATACATGCGAAGCATGCGCTCTACCACTGAGCTACATCCCTGTACATTCTCAGATTTTTTTCTTTTTTCTGAGATCATTGAATAAGAGAAGAACCCTGAGTAAAATATGTAATATTTCGGTTGTATATGGTTTCAAACAGGTTGTTTTGAAACAGGAACTTAATCTTCCAAATATTTCTCCTTTATCTATCAAGTCCTGACCATTCCCTGACCGGGAATTGAACCCAGGCTGCTGCGGTGAGAGCGCCGAATCCTAGCCACTAGACCATCAGGGAGTCACATCTAGCAATTATATCGTTTTAGATGTGAGTTCCTTTTCACTTACTGCAGGGGTCGGGAACGTATGGCTCGCGAGCCAGGTGTGGCTCTTTTCAGAATTTCATCTGGCTCGCAGAAAAAACATAATATATTCTTACTTTTTAATCCATCCATTGATTTTCCACTGCTCATGTCCTGTTCAGGGCTGCAGTTGGCTGCAGGAGCAATTGTCCATTATAATTGGATGATAATAGCCTATGTGGCCAGTGCTGGGTAAACAGGTAAACGCCCCCTTTTGAATCAGTCTGCTCAGTCATTAGCTCAAAGTTAACCCTTTGGCGAAGAAGATAGCGAAAAGAAAAAAGATGAGGAGTATCGTACATTTCAGAACGAATGGACCGAAGAATTCGCCTTTCTGGAGAGAGCAGGTTCTGCGTGTGTCTAATTTGCAACGACAAAATAGCATCGAGGAAACGGTTGAATGTAAAGCGGCACTTCGACAACACGCCATGCAAACTACCCCGCGGGAGACAGAGCTGCTGAGCAGGCAAGTGCAAGCTAGCCAGCAGCAACTCCGCCTGTGGACCCGGTGACTATAATTCCACTAGTTAGTTTTTTAAAATTTTTAATAACTCTGAGTCAAAAAGGTTCCCTTCCCCCGATTTAAAAGAATACATTCAGAGGCTTATTATACTCACATTTAGTTGAATTCAGTCTTAAAATATATTATATGGCTCTTACTGAAATAAATTTCCAAATATTTTGCTTTCATGGCTCTCTGAGTCAAAAAGGTTCCCGACCCCTGACTTACTGGAATGACACATATTGTTTTAGGCGAGGACTTTAATCTGCCCCAGTGGGCGCTGTAGATTACTGCCTGATGAAGCCAACAGAACCACATCATCTGCAAAGAGCATGAAAGGAATTCTAAGGTCACCAGAATTGACACGCTCCCACCTCCTGCTGCACTTTGAGACGTGTTGTTCATGTCCAAGAGTTGTGCTCTTTCCATCGCTTGACAGTATTCCCATTTAGGGTCAGGAGTTCTCCCCTGACCAACGGTGTCCACCAGGGTGTTAGTGGATTACCGCCCCTTGAGGCACCTAAGATCCTAAAACTACAGCTCCCTGCCGCAGCTTCAGCAATGGAAACTTTTAACATTGTCCACTCAGGTCCAATGCCCCCAGCCTCCACAGGGATGCCCAAAAAGCTCCGCCAGAGGTTCGAGTTGAAAGTCTGATGGACAAGGGCCTCTTCCGGACGTTCCCAGTTTACCCGTACCACCCGTTTGGACTTACCAGGTCTGTCCAGAGTCCTCCCCCATCCCTGACCCAACTCACCACCAGATGGTGATCAGTTGACCGCTCCACCCCTCTCTTCACCCAAGTGTCCAAAACATACGGCCTCAGATCAGATGAAACAATTATAAAATCGATCATTGATCTTTGGCCTAGGGTGCTCTGGTACCACGTACACTTATGAGCACCCTGTGTTTGAACATGGTGTTGTTATGGACAATCCATGACTAGCACAGAAGTCTAACAACAGACAACCACTCTGGTTCAGATCAGGGAGGGCCGTTCCTCCAATCACGCCTCTCCAAGTATCTCCATCATTGCCCACGTGTGCGTTGAAGTCCCCCAGCAGAACTATGGAGTTCTGGAAACCCATACAGGACTCTGTTCAAGGTCTCCAAGAAGGCAGAATATTCCAACTCTTGTTTGGTGCATGTGCACAAACAACAGTCAGAGTTTTCCGGTCCAATAATGTGGAAAAAATAATGTTCCTTAATAAAAATTGATGAGTGGTCCCTGTCCCACTATCCCCCGGCCATAGTTACACAAGCACACCCAACTTGTGCCATATTTTCCCAGCACATCCTCTCTTTACCTAATACCCGATATACAATACACAAATCCATCAATCTTTATTTTAAAAAGAATGCTATCCCTTTGTTAGTACACGTGAGTGTCACTAGTCTAAAGCCTCCTGTCCACTATCTTGTCGGGATCATTTGGATGCAGCCTTGGCCCTTCACCAGGCGAGGTCCCTGTTACTGAAGCTTCTAGTAATGAACCCATTTTCAAACCAATTCCTCTAAGTGGTTCAGTGCTTCACCAAAGCTTCATTTGGCCTTCACTATCAGCACCTAGTTTCTTGACTTTGTAATGCCTTATGTCTACTGTAAAAATCTAATTGAGTTGGGCCATAATTCATTTTTATTTATACCTTGCTTTTCCTACTGTGACATGTCAAAATGTCAAAAGGTGCATTGTATGATAGCCCACTTCTACACATCCATGTTCCACTCCCACAGGTGGTTCAAACGTGCTAGTTGTCCCTTAAATTCACAGTTTATTTTTCTGATTTATTGGTGGGTTTTTTTTCTGTATTTAAAAAAAACAGAAATAATGTGTAAAATTAACAGGAAAATGTATGAAAAAGTACAGATTTTTTTAACAGTGTTTCAAGTACTGACAATCCCTGACCGCGAATTGAACCCGGGACGCAGCAGTGCGAGCACCAAATCCTAGCCACTAGAACATCAGGGATTCATCTTTCAATTTTATCTTTTTAGATTGAGGTTCCCTTTCACTTCCTGGAAGGACTCATATTGTTTTAGGTGAGGGTAGCGCCTGGCTAGAGTTTCAGAAGGCAGGACATGACAGATTACACATCTGTCTCATAGTCAGTTTGTAGTCTTAAATACCAGTCTCTTGCTGTTCCTTGACTAGTTGGCCCCCCTGCTTTACAACCTTGAGGCGGGTGGGCTACAACAGCAGAAGACCCCACCGGGTACCACTCATCTCCACTACAAAGGAAAAAGAGGCTACAATTTGCAAGAGCTCCCCAAAATTGGACAGTTGAAGACTGGAAAAATGTTGCCTGGTCTGGTGAGTCTCAATTTCTGTTGAGACATTCAGATGGTAGAGTCAGAATTTGGCGTAAACAGAATGAGAACATGGATCCATCATGCCTTGTTACCACTGTGCAGGCTGGTGGTGGTGGTGTATGGTGTGGGGATGTTTTCTTGGTACACTTTAGGCCCCTTAGTGCCTAATTGGGCATCGTTTAAATGCCACGGCCTACCTGCATTGTTTCTGACCATGTCCATCCCTTTATGCCACTATGTACCCATCCTCTGATGGCAACTTCCAGCAGGATAATGCACCATGTCACAAAGCTCACATCATTTCAAATTGGTTTCTTGAACATGACAATGACTTCATTGTATTAAAATGGCCCCCACAGTCACCAGATCTCAACTCAATAGAGCATCTTTGGGATGTGGGAACAGGAGCTTCGTGCCCTGGATTTGCATCCCACAAATCTCCATCAACTGCAAGATGCTATCCTATCAATATGGATTTGAAACCAGCGACCTAAGGATTTCAGCGACCTAAGATTTCAGCTTTATGCCTCTACAGTCCTCCGCTCTACCAACTGAGCTACCAAAGGCACTAGTACAAACACTTCCCATTCTTGTGAATGTGATAACACAGGACCCCGTGGAGGTAATTTCTGAATCATCAGGGGCTGTAGCTCAGTGATAGAGCACACTTTCAGTCTCAATGCCCAGATGTATTACAAGATTTGAAGTGAACATTGTATCGCCCAGCGATGGTGGTATAGTGGTGAGCATAGCTGCCTTCCAAGCAGTTGACCTGGGTTCGATTCCCAGCCATCGCAGTAGCTTTCTTTGAGTGATGTTACTTGCTTTTTTTTACAAGAAGTCAGCAGAAAGATTACTTACCCAAACTGGTTTGACAAAACATTAGATCACTTTGGGCTGCACGATTATGGCCAAAATGATATGATTATTTTGATCAATTTGGAGGTCACGATAATGTTGATTTTCTACTCCAAATTGCTGGAAAGGAAGGTTTCACCAATCGATGAACCTCAGGTTAACAAAGAACAATCTCAGCAAGGTGATTGATGGATTTTAGTTACTTCACCAAGTTCAGCCCATTGATATAGCTGTAAGAAATCTAAAATCACTTAAAAAAAGAGCTGATGAGTAAATCAAAGCTAAAATCACTGCCTTTTTTAAAACTCCATGTGAATAGTAGGGGTGAGCGAGTACTCGGTTGAAACGAATATCCGGTACGGATAAAGCACTTTTGCCGAGTACAAGTATATATGAGTAATACAAGTCAGTGTCTGTACTCGGATTGAATAAAACTCCTCAGCTGACCGTGGCTGCGTTCTGTGATAGTCACAGCGCCCCCCCCATACGCTCACTCTCAGATCACTGAGAACAGCGCTCTCTCTCTCTCTCTCTCTCTCTCTCTCTCTCTCTCTGTCTTTCTCTCAGTCAGTCAGGTCCGCGGGTCTTTTCCGTTAACGTTACGTTTTTTAGTTAGCGATGCGTCTCTCTGAGATTTTTTTTTTTTAACCGTCAGCTGGCTTCATTAAAATCAATGCAGTTCTAAGAAACAGCATCTGCCTAATTGATCCATAGAACCCAGTCCCCCCACCCCCGCCGCCTCTTCTTTCTCTCTCTCTCTCCGTCTCTCTCTTACTCACACACACACACACACACCACACACACACACACATACCTGGTGTGGAATTAGAAATAATAAAATAAGAACCAAAACAAAAAAAATCACACTAATCATAAAAAAGAAAAGTTAAAAAAAGAAGTTATATTGAGTATGAAAACTCTTGTTCATTACATTTTACTTCATAATTGCAACCGCATGTGTTGTATTCATTGTTGCAAAACGTTCTGTATATAGTTTGTTTGTACCATGACAACACCATTGATCTGAAGCTTGATGCTGTCATGTAAATAGTTTTCAAATCAGCAATAAATATAACAATTTCTGATCAACCCATATCAATTGCATGCTTAGAATAACATACCCGTTAAAGCCCCGCCTATTTCAAGACAACCCGACCCACTTCCGGGTTAAATTATGTCCACTTCCGGTTAGGCCCCGCCCAGTCCGAGTACGGATACGGATACAGATAATTCATGTGGTAAACAGATACAGATACAGATAATGCTGTACTCGCTTATCCCTAATGTCTATTTTAATATGCCAAGGATACGCGTTGCTAAGCCTCTGCTATGATTGACAGGTCGGTGTGTAGCCGCGCCGTAAAGCATGCCCTGCTTTTGTCTATGGTAAAATAAATGGGAAGACCTACAATTAGAGATTGAACCCCTAAACTTGTTAGGAGAATGTTTAATGTGGTAATAAATCAAGGCAGAAGTAGGGTAACTTATTCATACTTCCATAGAACAGAATTATTTCTGCAACCAGTGGAGTCGCCCCCTGCTGGAAATTAGATAGAATGCATGTTTAAAGGAGAATTACGGTTGATTCCACACGTAGCTCTGTTGTTTGTAAATGTGGAGGTCTGTCAGTAGAGAGACAAATTAAACCAATCGGTGCTGCCTACACCGTGTTCCTCCCGCTAGAGTCAGCACCCAACAGGCTTCAACAGGGCAAGTTTTAAACCTGATTTTAGCTTCTTAACATGTTGAACAAATGTAATTAAAGTCCCATGTGAAGGGATTCCTTCACATGGGACCTGAGGGATCACAGTGGATCTGACTGCTGGAGATATGACAGAAATGCATGAAAGTTATGCTAATTCAGCTGTGTTTAGTTCTGGTGTTTATACTGCACGGAGTGCTTCGGGATCATCTACAAACTACAGCACCGAAAAGATGTTAGAAGAGAAGATAATGTTAGAGAAGTTTTTCAATTTAAAATTTCATTTTCAGATAGAACTACGGCTAGTTTGACAATTACGTTTATGTAATAAAAACAAGTAATTTTCTATGCTCAACAAATGAATCAGTAAATTATATTAGACTTGTTTTTATTTCTATTCCTTATTTTAATGGATTTACTTTTTCAATTAATAGTTAAACTTTATTTTATGAATTTTATTATGTTCAACAATAGATAACTTGTCACATACAAGATGAATAAATTGAGTGTTCTGTTTCGGTGTGACCTTGTTTTAGAAAGTAATAGACTACTACTTGATTTCTACAGCCCTGTGTGATGTTGAATGAATCTGGATTAACAGGAGAATTCCTTTTTAGAGTAGCCTGAAAGAATTAAAATGTGGCTTTAATTAATAAACCGCCTGAAAAAGATTTAAAATATGGCTTTAGTTGGACATTTAAGCCTTTAATTTTAAATTCCTATATGAGACTGGTCCTATAGTACCCGAGTGACACACAGGAGATCTGTTCTAACACTCTAAAGTGGAATTAATCTGGTTTAACAGGAGGATTCCTTTTAGAGTAGCCTGAAAAAGAGTTAAAATATTGCTTCCTGAAAATATTTCAAATATATCTTTAATTAGATGTATATAACTTTTACTTTTAAAATCATACATCAGAATGGTCCAATATTACCCAAGTGACACTGGAGATGTGTTCTATCACTTTGACGCGGAATGAATTTCCTTAACAGGAGGATTCCTTTTTAGAGTAGTATGAAAAACAGTTAATAAATGGCTTTAATTAACAGCCTGAAAAAAAGATTTCAAATATAGCTTTAATTGAATATACAAGCCTTTAATTAAATAAAATCAGAATGGTCCAATATTACCTGAGTGATGCCCTGGAGATGTGTTCTATCAGATGTGAGCGGATAATTGTTTGATTGCTAACGTTAGCTCAGAACGCTATTTAACTGACAGCCTTTGTTGTGTTTAATTGCTAGCTTGTAGCCAGCAGTAAACCAACTTCGTTATGTACTGCAAGTCCATTTTCTTTTTTACACAAGTCTCATTAGTATCTTGTATGCTACTTGTCGCAAAGTGACACATGTGCGACTCACATCTGCACTCGACTCACATCAGGTAGTGACAAGGACAACTAGGAAGTGCAGTTCCAAGTTCTTGTTTTCTACTCAAGGCCCAAACATAGCAATGCAGGAGCACCACCTACTGTGCTAAAGTAGGATGGATTTAATGATAAATAGCCAGCCTGGATTATTTCTGGTCAAACAAGACACTTGAAAATGCATTTTATCCCCTTAACATGTTTATTAAAATAATATTAGACAGTCATGCTTGAATAGTGTAACATCCCTGGATTTGGGGTTTTAAAGTGGTTTTTTTTATGAATTAATATACAGTCTATGGTTTACCCTATCACCATTTCTAGCCACTGGGGGACTGCACACAAATGTTGAAAAAACTCATAAAGTCACATTTTCATGCCATGGGACCTTTTAGCCCCTCAAAAAGGCAATTCATTTGCCAAAAGGAAAGGAAGAATTCCTGTCAGTCTAATAATTACCAAGGACATAAAGTAAGCCAGATCCTAAGGATGAGATTGAGATTAAGGGCAAAAGATACAAAGGAAAAGCAAGAACATAATGTTAAGGATGGACACAGAATCATCAGGGTGTGATTAACTTTAGGAAACTAGAGTGGTAATTAACATTTTGAGTTATACCAAATAAATTGGTACACTGTTATAATACTAGATGTATTGTAACCCCCCCCCACCAGTTAAGAAACACTACTCTAACGATGTATTGCTCACTCAGGGGAGCAGTATCGGCCAGCAAAGAGAACGCTCATGGAGGGGTTATGTCTGATGAAGAAGAGGAAGGGGTGGTCTGCGATGAACGTGGCAGATGGAGAACTTATCGTGCAAGACTCCAGCATCATGACAGCAGCAGTGACAGCAGCAGCCTCAGTTCCCTTCTCGTTGACCTCCACAAAAGCCTTGTGGACAACTTTTGACAGTACCAGCCATTCGGCAGGAGACATCCCTGTCACAAAAAGAAGGAGATGGAATATTTTAAATACATTTAATGTCAGGTCTTACCCCACAACATGAATTAAAATAATTTGGGAGAACCTCTGTATTATCTTGTGTCTTTTAAAACTGACAGGAGACATTTCAGGTTTCAGCTGCCTGTTCTTTAAATGATTATGATGCAGACACAAGTCCTACCAGAGAAGTCTGCCTTGTCAAAGGCATCCACCATGCCCATGCTGACCAGGACTTCCTCCATGTCATACGACTCCTCCATCTTGAACCGAGGCAGCCCCACCTGGACCTCAACGTTATCCATCATGTCTGGATGAGTCCACTCCATAAAGTTCTCATAGGTCAGCTGCTTCTCCAGCTGGGGGTGGACATGGAATCAGTTATTAGTTTATCCGTTTCTGCGGGTTTCTTTATGTGTGAAAGTGTGTGTGTGTGTGTTACCTTCTCCAGACCTGTAGTACTGTCCTCCATCTCATTGGGTAAAAGATGAGCATGCTAAGCTCCTTCCCTTTGTAAGGCATCTCTAGGATCTGTCCAGCAGAGGGTTTTAAACATTACAGTACATATACTGTATATACACTGGTGTGACAACTGAGTTGTGTATCAACAAGATAGTTATTTCATGTGTATTCTGTACGTGTGTTGTGTCTGATTTTTTGCTGCAACACTGGAATTTCCCTTTTTTTTAGATCAATAAAAATCTATCTAGTTCATGGGATGACATGCACAAATCTTCACAGTTACTGTACGGTAAAATGGATCATAACCAAACTCTCCTCCTTTCTCAATCATGTACCTTCAATGGCAATGTCATTAAATCCTGTTTAACAAAAAGTTATAAATGATTGGTTTGATTGTTGCCTTGTCAGTTAAATTTTTTTTACAATTAATCAATCAATTGCATCAGTACCTTGCAGTTGGCCTTAGGGTTGTTGGAGAAAGGGAACAATGCTGTCTGGTGCATCATCTTCACTGGCTTGGTGTCATTCTGAAAACACACTGACTTTTAGAACAAAATACAGTCTGGGCTGGGATTCCCTCCTCACTGCTAATCATTTTCCCCGCAAAAGATGAGAGTTGCTGGTCTACGGCTGCCTCAGTTAGTTTGTGTTATTAAAGCGTTAGTTTGGAGTCACCAAAGTCATGCAATAACAAAAACAAACTAAGAGATTGAGGTATTGGTAGATAAGCAGCTCCTAATGTCCTGGTAGTTTAAATTAGTTAGGTAGTTTGATGGTGGCTTGTAAGAACCCCTCGAGTTTCCCCTGCATTTACTTCAACAAGGCTCTCTTGTGGCAAGGTAAAGTGGTGGTATATATAATATAGCACACTTAAATAGTGCATAGTACATTTAAACTGATATTAATTTGTTTTACCCCTTATGTTGTCTACGGGTCAAATTTGACCCTCTTCCAAAACATTTCTCCATCTAAAAACGTAACGAGGATGGTTCCCAACAACGCTCCTCACACGTTAAATGAATAATCAGTGTAGTACTTTCATTGAATAGGGGTGTTTTGTCAATTTTATAGCATTTGGAGAAAAAAATAATTGATAAAAGAACTCGTGTTTGACTAATGTAAAAAAAAAAAAATCCAAATTAAAAAATTAAAAAAAGACAAATGTCAATAAAAGTCACTAAAATGTGAAAAAAAATGCCAAAAAAAGTGACAAAAATGTCAAAACACTCAAACGTTGAAAAAGTGACAAAAACATTGGAGGAAAGACACAAAAGGGTCAAAAAGACAACCAAAAACAAAAAACGAAATTTTGACTCAGAAAAACAACAAAAAAACAACAACTTTGCAGGTCGGCGGGAAGACAACATGAGGTCATTTACCTACTGGCTAAAATGTGTGTTGCTGTTCACCGTTTGATTTAGCGTGAATCGGTCCATGGTGGTACCGACGTAATTTGGTTTGAACCCAAAAAAGTACTGAGTTCAGTACCCAACCCTTGCCCTGATGTAGAATTATTTTCCTTTACCTTTTTTCACTACTTTCAATGAAGAAGTCAGAATTAGTGTCTATGGCGTAAAGTGTTTGCTACCATATCATTGATTTTAAAACCCATTTTACCTGACTTCTGTCAGTGTTATTTAACTGAATGCTTTCTTTGAGCAGTGTTACCTTGTTGAGTCTAAAGTGAGCATCCTGTGTGTCATGCTGCTGAAACTTCTCGTTCCAGTTACTTTTGAAGTAGATGGCATTAACCAGCACCAGCCTGCTCAGGCTGTCCACGTCACCCTCTGCCAACAGATCCTTAATTTTATCTGGTGAACAAAATTGACACATAAGTGAAGCAATGGCACACATCTGAAAGAAAAGTGTTGAAAAATGGTTGCTGCCATGTTTCCATTGGTGTTATGTGTATGTAAGGGTGTAGATCTACCTTGAGTCTGCTTCTGCACCCAGCTGTTGATCTTGAGTCTGGCGGCCTCTGAGCCACCTTTGAAGTCCACAGTCTCCAGCTCTGCGTTGTAGTGATTCTTGGTTTTTTCTAAGAAATCCTGGAACCATCAAAAACACATTTACCAATTCTGATCACCTAAACATATTAATCACTTTGCTTAACTTTAGTTAGTGGAACTAAAAGTCACTACAACAAGGAGAGCACAATCACAATGCTTACTCTCCACTCCCTCATCATTCCTTCTTACAGAGCTTAAATATTTGCATGAGCCTCTCACACCACACATACTGTACTCATGAAGATGCATGCACACATGCTAAACACACACACACCTCAACAAACTGGAAGGACCGCTCCCCGTACAGCCTGTTGGCAACACTGAGGGTATACGGAGCATCAGCCTTGTTGAGCTCGCTCAGCAGTTGGGCAAAGCTAACATGGACATCATCCTGACAATCCTTGGTTTTCAGGCACTGTGGACAAAGGAGAGACAACTGTTACAGAGATGCACTGTAAGACCAGTCTATTCTAAACAGTAGATCAGACCGGGCATCTTGCCTGTTAAGTGATGAGACTATAGACTAAATAAGAAATGTTTTCCTTTAAGTTGTTGAATTTGTGTGCTCCATGCTATGCATACAGTACGTTAAAGGTCCCATGACATGGTGCTCTTTCGGTGCTTTTATATAGACCTTAGTGGTCCCCTAATACTGTCTCTGAAGTCTTTTACATAGACCTTAGTGGTCCCCTAATACTGTCTCTGAAGTCTTTTACATAGACCTTAGTGGTCCCCTAATACTGTGTCTGGAGTCTCTTTCCCAAAATTCAGCCTTGGTGCAGAATTCCAGCCACTAGAGCCAGTCCCTCAATGAGCTTTCCTTAGTATCCATAGGCAGGCTGGGGGAATGCATATCAATGTAAAAAAAAACTCATAAAAGGGAATTTTTCATGTCATGGGACCTTTAAATGATGGTGAGTAACTAGAGTACACAGTACTCTCACATTTCTGGTGTAATCTTTCACAATATTAACATTTCAAATGACTGGAGATGTTCTCTTGGAAACATTTTGGATTTAGAGTAAGGTCCTGCCCTGGGCCTCTTCACAAAATCATTCTGAACCAGCCTGCGATGTAAATCTGTTACTTTTATGACAGAGTGTGTGTGTGTGTGTGTGTGTGTCTGTGTGGTGTGTGTGTGTGGTGTGTGTGTGTGTGTGTGATACCTCTGACATCTGGGTGGCTGTGTTGCCTCTGGCCCCCAGCATCACCATAGCCAGGGCTGAAGAGATGCTGAAAGGGGAGTAGAAGATGTTTGCCGTCTTGTCGTCATCTCCAAACTTTTGGAGCAAAGCCAGAGAGAAGGTGGTGTTGGCCTTGGACAGAGGGGCTGGAGATGCCATTGTGTCTGACACACAGGAGAGAGGACAGAGCATTAATTATTACAGATGTAAAACAATGTTATTTATCTGACTGGTTATTTATCTTACGCTCTCATTGGGCCAAACTCCACTGAAATATTTGTTAATTTACAATTAGCCTCTGAACAAGTCTCTGAATGTAAATATCTGAAATATTGAGACAATTTCTAAACCAGTAAGACTCAGTTTTTAGTACAGAAATTATTAAATAAAACAAACAAATGTAAAATGTTAGAATCGCTCTTGGATAGCAAAAATAAAGTATTCATGTTACATTAAGTAGCTATTTATAATATTATACTGTACATTACATACACCAATTACTATTCATAACACCAGACAATGAGGATAAATGTGCTTCTAGTCGGGATCAGTTTAACCTTACTGCTGTTACACCAACTAATATGTAATCTAAATAATCATATATCACAAAATGAATGAGACTCATCCTCTACTCACCAACTTCTCTGGTGCTCCTCAAGTAATAAGGAGTTTTTCCTTTTCACAAGAAGACTTCTGTCCAAAGCTTTATATTAGTTTCAAGAGGACTCCTGACGCCCTGAAAACCAGTCGAACCCCATCCTGTTAAAAATGTGTAGCACCCCCTCCGAGATTAAGGATCAGCTTTTGGTTCAGGTGTAGGCGGGGGGAATTAGGTATTGACGGGGTCTCAGTCTTTGGTACAACAGGAGAAACCAGATTAGCATGCAGCACTTAAAGCAATTCTGAAACTTACCCCGAAGTGTATGAACTTTCCGGCAAACTAGTCGTCTTGTTGTGGAAAGTAACGCTGAAATCATCATTTCTTGCTGCCACCTCCTGTCTTGCACGAGCTGCAGCATTAAAAAAACGTTTGAAAGTAGGCTCGTTCGAGATGAACTGCGCCTCGCCTGTAAAGTGGACGAGAGCAGGCGGCAGCAGCGGGGGGCGGTGACAAAAAGCTGCGGTGAAGTCGGACAGTTTCCAGCCGATTCCAGCCGCCTTCAGGCTGGACTGGAAGTGAAGAAAACACTGTGGTGCGATTCCGATTTAATAAAATATAATCAGACCCACATACCAGCTGGTACACAGTCTCCAGTTGTTTTAATTATGACTAAGTAGCTGGCAAAGTGCTCTACATGCGATCTGTTGCTGATTTTAATTAACAACACACTGTAGATGATACGTGATCTGATCAGATTTAGTCTCTCTGACTTCTAAACGTCTCTATCAGCCACAACATGTGTTCTGGACAGAATAAGTCTTTAAATCAGACAAATAGCAATTAAAATCCCTCCGATTCAAAACCAATAAAAAAGTTTATATAAAACGTCATCATGTTGTAAACCAATCAAGTGTTAAATCAGCTGAGAAGCCGGCGTTTCCCAGCATGCTTTGGGTCCGCCTGGCTCTTGCAGTCGGTGAAAAGCAACTGCGCCGCCTGCGTCTCAGACCTGCGGCCGCCTTGCTCTCGTGAGATTTCCGTTGCCCACGTGTGCATGACGTCAGAGCAAGTCGGGATCAAGTCGGACACAAATCTAACCGGCATGCAACGGGCGCCGATCGCCGGTGATCGATTCTGCGCAGACCTGGCTCATCTCGAACGAGCCTACTATGTAAGGACTACAAACCCCACGTTCACCAGAAATCTACTGGTTACTATGTAAGGACTACAAACCCCACGTTCACAAGAAATGTACTGGTTACTATGTAAGGACTACAAACCCCACGTTCACCAGAAATCTACTGGTTACTATGTAAGGACTACAAACCCCACGTTCACCAGAAATCTACTGGTTACTATGTAAGGACTACAAACCCCACGTTCACCAGAAATCTACTGGTTACTATGTAAGGACTACAAACCCCACGTTCACCAGAAATCTACTGGTTACTATGTAAGGACTACAAACCGAAGTTAAAAACAAACCTGAAGCTGAAGAAACCCTAAACTTTAACGGAACAGATCCGCAGACCAGAGAGAGAGAGAGAGAGAGAGAGAGAGAGAGAGAGAGGGGGGGAGAGAGCGAGAGAGAGCGCATTTCTCCATGTTCTGTGTGTGTGTGATTGATCCGAGCGGGTTTGTAGGCGGGGGGGGGGGGGGGGCGCTGTGATTATCACAGAACGCTGCGCGGCCAGTTGAGGAGTTTTATTCAATCCGAGCACGGATATTGACTCATATTACTCGGATAATACTTGTACTCGGCAAAAGTGCTTTATCCGTACCGGATACTCCAAAAGTGCTTGTTTTGCCACTGAGAGGCTCTGATTATTATTCTAAATTTTTGACAACTTTATGGAAAGGATTTTAAGGAGGTCGACCTTTCTGTTGAAGAGTAAGATTCTTTTTTAAACATAAAAAAATCCACGTAATTAAAATTGCTAAATCCATCAGACTCCATGTAAATAAACAGTAATTTTAGCATCGTAAAACACGCACTTCATTCAAAGTCAAAAGAAACTAAATAAAACTATGAAAAGCCGTTTGGGTCGTCTTTTCACTTCTCCAACCATCACAACTCTAGTTTTGGTTTAATAAACTCCTAGTTACCAACCTACAGGTGAAAATATGTCTGCTCTAAACACGTTAAATTAATTTACACATTTATAGTGTGATGTGTATATTCTCATAATGTATTACAATATATTTTGTTTTCATCCCTCAAAAATAAATAAAAATAAAATGAGATAAGTCTTATAGACTGGAATTGTCTACAGTGTATGACATCACAGCATTCTATAACACATCTAAAGAACTACTGGCCAATCAGCTGTGAGTTCACGATGACCTCATGAGTGAGGTCACAAAACGTCCATAGAGGACCTTATAAGTACAAGCCGTGTTGAGTCTTTAAGTTCAGGGTTCTGCTCCGGGCAGCTGGAGGCCAGCGGCTTCGGCAGAGACTAGGTGCTGCAAAAGCAGTTGGTCTTTGGAGGCCTCGCTTCCAGAAGACTAGGACCAGATGCTGCTAAAGCAGTTTGTCTTTGGAGGCCTCGCTGCCAGAAGACTAGGACCAGATGCTGCGAGAGCAGTTGGTCTTTGAGGCCTCCTCGTCTGAATCCGCCGACCTCCAGTCAGCCAGAGCAGAGGGCCCGACCTGCTCCGCTGAGGAACAGAGCTACCAGCTCTGAGGGCAGGGGTCAGGGACCAGGGTAAGTGGTTTAGAAAGGTATTAGGGATCATGAATGTGCTTCAGCAAAACTAAAAACAAGTCTGAAAAAAAAAGCCCATAGTGTCACACCACCTTGTGTGTGTGTGACCTCTCAGGTCATCTGGGACAGGTCTACTTTCTGTCCCCAGAGTCAGAACTAAACAGGGTGAAGCAGCTTTCAGTTTCTATGCTCCTCATATCTGGAATAAACTCCCAGAAACCTGTAGATCCGCTGCTACTCTCAGTTCTTTTAAATCAAGGCTGAAGACCTTTCTTTTTGATGCTGCCTTTCTTTAAATGACTGCTCATTTCTTTAAATTTCTCATGCTGCACTGTAACTTTTATTCTTGTGTTTTATGTGTCCTAATGTTTCTATTTTGTTTTTAACTGTCTATTCATGTGTTTTATCGGTTTTTAATGCTTATGACTTTTAACTGTTTGTACTTGTGATTTATCTGTTTAACTGATTTTATGTAAAGCACTTTGAATTGCCCTGTTGCTGAAATGTGCTCTACAAATAAAGCTGCCTTGCCTTGCCTTTGATCTTATGTCCCGCTTTGATCTTATGTCCTGCTTTGATCTTATGTCCCCCGTTTCATTTTATGTCCCCCTTTGATCTTATGTCCAAGCTTCGATCTTATGTCCCCCCTTTGATCTTATGTTCCCATTTGATATTATGTCCATGCTTTGTTCTTATGTCCCCCTTTGATCTTATGTCCTACTTTGATCTTATATCCTCCTTTGATCTTATGTCCCCCCTTTGATGTTATGTCCCCTGCTTTGATCTTATGTCCCTGCTTTGATCTTATGTCCCCCCCTTTGATCTTATCTCCCCGCTTTGATCTTATCTCCCCACTTTGATCTTATGTCCCCGCTTTGATCTCATGTCCTGCTTTGATTACATGTCCTGCTTTGATCTTATATCCCTATTTTGATCTTATGTCCTTTCTTTGATTCCATGTCCTGCTTTGATGTTTTTCCTTTTTGATCTTATGTCCCCTGCTTTCATATTATATCCATGCTTTGTTTTTATGTCCCCCCTTTGATGTTATGTCCCCTGCTTTGATCTTATGTCCCTGCTTTGATCTTATGTCCCCCCTTTGATCTTATCTCCCCGCTTTGATCTTATCTCCCCACTTTGATCTTATGTCCCCGCTTTGATCTTATGTCCCAACTTTGATCTTATGTCCTGCTTTGATCTTATGTCCCCACTTTGATCTTATGTCCTGCTTAGATCTTATGTGCCCTCTTTGATCTTATGTCCTGCTTTGATCTTATGTTGTGCTTTTATTTTTCCCTTTTTGATCTTATGTCCCCTGCTTTGATCTTATGTCCTGCTTTGATCTTATGTCCTGCTTTGATTATATGTCTTGCTTTGATCTTATACCCCTGCTTTGATCTTATGTGCCCTCTTTGATCTTATATCCTGCTTTGATCTCATGTCCTGCTTTGATTACATGTCCTGCTTTGATCTTATATCCCTATTTTGATCTTATGTCCTTTCTTTGATTCCATGTCCTGCTTTGATGTTTTTCCTTTTTGATCTTATGTCCCCTGCTTTCATATTATATCCATGCTTTGTTTTTATGTCCCTTTTTGATCTTATGTCCTACTTTGATCTTATGTCCGCCCTTTGATCTTATATCCCCCCTTTGATCTTATTTCCCCTGCTTTGATCTTATGTCCTGCTTTGATCTTATGTCCCCCTTTGATGGACATCCAATTTAAATTTCTTATGCTGCACTGTAACTTTTATTCTTGTGTTTCATGTGTCCTAATGTTAATACAGAGAAAATCAGAGATAGTCAGATAATTAATACAGAGAAAGTCAGATAATTAATACAGAGAAAGTCAGATAATTAATACAGAGAAAGTCAGATAATTAATACAGAGAAAGTCAGATAATTAATATAGAGAAAGTCAGAGAAAGTCAGATAATTAATACAGAGAAAGTCAGATAATTAATACAGAGAAAGTCAGATAATTAATACAGAGAAAGTCAGAGAAAGTCAGATAATACAGAGAAAGTCAGATAATTAATACAGAGAAAGTCAGATAATACAAAGATAGTCAGATAATTAATACAGAGAAAGTCATATAATTAATACAGAGAAAGTCATATAATTAATACAGAGAAAGTCATATAATTAATACAGAGAAAGTCAGAGAAAGTCAGATAATTAATACAGAGAAAGTCAGATAATTAATACAGAGAAAGTCACATAATTAATACAGAGAAAGTCATATAATTAATACAGAGAAAGACACATAATTAATACAGAGAAAGTCATATAATTAATACCGAGAAAGTCAGAGAAAGTCAGATAATTAATACAGAGAAGGTCAGAGAAAGTCAGATAATACAAGGAAAGTCAGAGAAAGTCACTCCTATTTTGTTTCTAACTGTCTATTCATGTGTTTTATCGGTTTTTAATGCTTATGATTTTAACTGTTTGTACTTGGGTTTGTCTGTTTAACTGATTTTATGTAAAGCACTTTGAATTGCCCTGTTGCTGAAATGTGCTCTACAAATAAGACTGCCTTGCCTTGCCTTTGATCTTATGTCCTACTTTGATCTTATGTCCATAATTGATCTTATGTCCCTGGTTTGATTTTATGTCCCTGCTTAGATCTTATGTTCTGCTTTGATCTCATGTCCCTCCTTTGATCTTATATCCCCCCTTTGATCTTATTTCCCCTGCTTTGATCTTATGTCCTGCTTTGATCTTATGTCCTGCTTTGATCTTATGTCCCCCTTTGATGTTATGTCCCCTGCTTTGATCTTATGTCCCTGCTTTGATCTTTTTCCTTTTTGATCTTATATCCCCTGCTTTCATATTATATCCATGCTTTGTTCTTATGTCCCCCTTTGATCTTATGTCCTACTTTGATCTTATGTCCTGCTTTGAGCTTAAGTCCTACTTTGATCTTATGTCCCCTCTTTGATCTTTTGTCCTACTTTGATCTTATGTCATGCTTTGATCTTTTTCCTTTTTGATCTTATGTCCCCTGCTTTCATATTATTTCTAAGCTTTTATCTTATGTCCCCCTTCGATCTTATGTTCCTCCTTTGATCTTATGTCCCCTGCTTTCACATTATTTCCCTAATTTTATTTTATGTCCCTCTGTGATCTTATTTCCCCCCTTCGATCTTATGTCCTGCATTGATATTATGTTCCCTGCTTTGATCTTATGTCATGCTTTGATCTTATGTCGTGCTTTGATCTTTTTCCTTTTTGATCTTATGTCCCTTGCTTTCATATTATTTCTCTGCTTTTATCTTATGTCCCTCTGTGATCTTATTTCCCCCCTTCAATCTTATGTCCCCCCTTCGATCTTATGTCCCACCTTTGATCTTATGTCCTACTTTGATCTTATGTCCCCCCTTTGATGTTATCTCCCCTGCTTTGATCTTATGTCCCTGCTTTGATCTTATGTTCCCCCTTTTATCTTATCTCCCCGCTTTGATCTTATCTCCCCGCTTTGATCTTATATCCCCCCCTTTGATCTTATGTCCCCCATTTGATCTTATGTCCCCCCTTTGATCTTAGGTCCCCTGCTTTGATTTTAGTCCTGCTTTGATCTTATGTCCCCTGCTTCAATATTTGTCCTGCTTTGATCTTATGTCCCTGCTTTGACCTTATGTCCATGCTTTTATCTTATGTTCCCATTTGATATTATATCCATGCTTTGTTCTTATGTCCCCCTTTGATCTTATGTCCTACTTTGCTCTTATGTCCCCCTTTGATCTTATGTCCCCCCTTTGATCTTATCTCCCCGCTTTGATTTTATCTCCCCGCTTTGATCTTATGTCCCCCCTTTGATGTTATGTCCCCTGCTTTGATCTTATGTTCCCCTTTGATCTTATGTCCTGCATTGATCTTATGTCCCCTGCTTTGATCTTGTGTCCCTGCTTTTATCTTCCGTGCCCCTTTCATCTTGTGTCCCCCCTTTGATCGTATGTCGTTCTTTGATCTTTCCCTTTTTGATCTTATGTCCCCTGCTTTCATATTACTTCCATACTTTTATCTTATGTCCCCCTTTGATCTTATGTCCCCTGCTTTGATCTTATGTCCTGCTTTGATCTTAAGTCCTACTTTGATCTTATGTCCCCGCTTTGATCTTATGTCCTGCTTAGATCTTATGTCCCCTGCTTTGATCTTATGTCCTGCTTTGATCTAATGTCGTGCTTTGATCTTTTTCCTTTTTGATCTTATGTCCCCTGCTTTAATATTATTTTCCTGCTTTGATCTTATGTCCCCCTTTGATCTTATGTCCCCCCTTCGATCTTATGTCCCCTGCTTTGATCTTATGTCCTGCTTTGATCTTAAGTCCTACTTTGATCTTATGTCCCCGTTTTGATCTTATGTCCTGCTTAGATCTTATGTCCCCTCTTTGATCTTTTGTCCTACTTTGATCTTATGTCGTGCTTTGATCTTTTTCCTTTTTGATCTTATGTCCCCTGCTTTCATATTATTTCTAAGCTTTTATCTTATGTCCCCCTTCAATCTTATGTTCCTCCTTTGATCTTATGTCCCCTGCTTTCATATTATTTCCCTACTTTTATTTTATGTCCCTCTGTGATCTTATTTCCCCCCTTCGATCTTATGTCCTGCATTGATATTATGTCCCCTGCTTTGATCTTATGTCATGCTTTGATCTTACGTCGTGCTCTGATCTTTTTCCTTTTTGATCTTATGTCCCTTGCTTTCATATTATTTATCTTCTTTTATCTTATGTCCCTCTGTGATCTTATTTCCCCCCTTCGATCTTATGTCCCCCCTTCGATCTTATGTCCCACCTTTGATCTTATGTCCTACTTTGATCTTATGTCCCCGCTTTGATCTTATCTCCCCGCTTTGATCTTATGTCCTGCTTTGATCTTATATCCCCCCTTTGATCTTATGTCCCCCATTTGATCTTATGTCCCCCCTTTGATCTTATGCCCCCTGCTTTGATTTTAGTCCTGCTTTGATCTTATGTCCCTGCTTTGACCTTATGTCCATGCTTTGATCTTATGTCCCCCCTTTGATCTTATGTCCTACTTTGCTCTTATGTCCTCCTTTGATCTTATGTCCCCCCTTTGATGTTATGTCCCCTGCTCTGATGTTATGTCCCTGCTTTGCTCTTATGTCCCCCCTTTGATCTTATCTCCCCGCTTTGATCTTATCTCCCCGCTTTGATCTTATGTCCCCGCTTTGATCTTATGTCCCAACTTTGATCTTAGGTCCTGCTTAGATCTTATGTCCCCTGCTTTGATCTTATGTCCTGCTTTGATTATTTGTCTTGCTTTGATCTTATACCCCTGCTTTGATCTTATGTTACCCCTTTGATGTTACGTCCCCTGCTTTCATATTATTTCCCTTCTTTTAGCTTATGTCCCCCTTTGATCTTATGTCCCCCCTTTGATTTTATGTCCTGCTTTGATATTATGTCCCTGCTTTGATCTTATGTCCATGCTTTGATCTTATGTCCTCCTTTGACCTTATGTCCCTGCTTTGATCTTATGTACCCTGCTTTGAACTTATGTCCTACTTTGATCTTATGTCCCTGCATTGATATTATGTCCCCACTTTGACCTTATGTCATGCTTTGATCTTATGTCCCCTGCTTTCATATTATTTCCCTACTTTTATTTAATGTCCCTCTGTGATCTTATTTCCCCCCTTCGATCTTATGTCCTGCATTGATATTATGTCCCCTGCTTTGATCTTATGTCATGCTTTGATCTTATGTCGTGCTCTGATCTTTTTCCTTTTTGATCTTATGTCCCTTGCTTTCATATTATTTATCTTCTTTTATCTTATGTCCCTCTGTGATCTTATTTCCCCCCTTCGATCTTATGTCCCCCCTTCGATCTTATGTCCCACCTTTGATCTTATGTCCTACTTTGATCTTATGTCCCCGCTTTGATCTTATCTCCCCGCTTTGATCTTATGTCCTGCTTTGATCTTATGTCCCCCCTTTGATCTTATGTCCCCCATTTGATCTTATGTCCCCCCTTTGATCTTATGTCCCCTGCTTTGATTTTAGTCCTGCTTTGATCTTATGTCCCTGCTTTGACCTTATGTCCATGCTTTGATCTTATGTGCCCATTTGATATTATATCCATGCTTTGTTCTCATGTCCCCCCTTTGATCTTATGTCCTACTTTGCTCTTATGTCCTCCTTTGGTCTTATGTCCCCCCTTTGATGTTATGTCCCCTGCTCTGATGTTATGTCCCTGCTTTGATCTTATGTCCCCCCTTTGATCTTATCTCCCCGCTTTGATCTTATCTCCCCGCTTTGATCTTATGTCCCCGCTTTGATCTTATGTCCTGCTTTGATTATTTGTCTTGCTTTGATCTTATACCCCTGCTTTGATCTTATGTTACCCCTTTGATGTTACGTCCCCTGCTTTCATATTATTTCCCTTCTTTTAGCTTATGTCCCCCTTTGATCTTATGTCCCCCCTTTGATTTTATGTCCTGCTTTGATATTATGTCCCTGCTTTGATCTTATGTCCATGCTTTGATCTTATGTCCTCCTTTGACCTTATGTCCCTGCTTTGATCTTATGTACCCTGCTTTGAACTTATGTCCTACTTTGATCTTATGTCCCTGCTTTGATGTTATGTCCCCACTTTGACCTTATGTCATGCTTTGATCTTATGTCGTGCTTTGATCTTTTTCCTTTTTGATCTTATGTCCCTTGCTTTCATATTATTTCCCTGCTTTTATCTTATGTCCCTCTGTGATCTTATTTCCCCCCTTCGATCTTATGTCCCCCCTTCGATCTTATTTCCCACATTTGATCTTATGTTCCTCCTTTGATCTTATGTCCCCTGCTTTCATATTATTTCCCTACTTTTATTTAATGTCCCTCTGTGATCTTATTTCCCCCCTTCGATCTTATGTCCTGCATTGATATTATGTCCCCTGCTTTGATCTTATGTCATGCTTTGATCTTATGTCGTGCTTTGATCTTTTTCCTTTTTGATCTTATGTCCCTTGCTTTCATATTATTTCTCTGCTTTTATCTTATGTCCCTCTGTGATCTTATTTCCCCCCTTCGATCTTATGTCCCCCCTTCGATCTTATGTCCCACCTTTGATCTTATGTCCTACTTTGATCTTATGTCCCCCCTTTGATGTTATCTCCCCTGCTTTGATCTTATGTCCCTGCTTTGATCTTATGTTCCCCCTTTGATCTTATCTCCCCGCTTTGATCTTATCTCCCCGCTTTGATCTTATGTCCCCGCTTTGATCTTATGCCCTGCTTTGATCTTATATCCCCCCTTTGATCTTATGTCCCCCCTTTGATCTTATGTCCCCTGCTTTTATTGTAGTCCTGCTTTGATCTTATGTCCCTGCTTTGACCTTATGTCCATGCTTTGACCTTATGTTCCCATTTGATATTATATCCATGCTTTGTTCTTATGTCCCCCTTTGATCTTATGTCCTACTTTGCTCTTATGTCCTCCTTTGATCTTATGTCCCCCCTTTGATGTTATGTCCCCTGCTTTGATGTTATGTCCCTGCTTTGATCTTATGTCCCCCCTTTGATCTTATCTCCCCTCTTTGATCTCATCCCCCCGCTTTGATCTTATGTCCTGCTTAGATCTTATGTGCCCTCTTTGATCTTATGTCGTGCTTTTTATTTTTACCTTTTTAATCTTATGTCCCCTGCTTTGATCTTATGTCCTGCTTTGATTATATGTCTTGCTTTGATCTTATACCCCTGCTTTGATCTTATGTTACCCCTTTGATGTTACGTCCCCTGCTTTCATATTATTTCCCTCTGTGATCTTATTTCCCCCCTTCGATCTTATGTCCCCCCTTCGATCTTATGTCCCACCTTTGATCTTATGTCCCCTGATTTGATCTTATGTCCCCCCTTTGATGTTATCTCCCCTGCTTTGATCTTATGTCCCTGCTTTGATCTTATGTTCCCCCTTTGATCTTATCTCCCCGCTTTGATCTTATGTCCCCGCTTTGATCTTATGTCTTGCTTTGATTTTATATCCCCCCTTTGATCTTATGTCCCCCTTTTGATCTTATGTCCCCTGCTTTGATTTTTTCCCTGCTTTGATCTTATGTCCCTGCTTTGACCTTATGTCCCTGCTTTAAACTTTGTCCCCACTTTGATCTTATGTCCCCCGTTTCATCGTCTGTCCCCCTTTGATCTTATGTCCCCTGATTTGATCTTATGCCCCCCCTTTGAGCTTATGTCCCCGCTTTGATCTTATGTCCCCGCTTTGATCTTATGTCCTGCTTTGATCATATGTTGTGCTTTGATATTTTTCCTTTTTGATCTTATGTCCCCTGCTTTCATATTATTTCCCTGCTTTTATGTTATGTCCCCCTTCGATCTTATGTAAAATGTAAATGTAAATGTATTTTATTTATATAGCTCTTTACAACAACCGATAAGTGAACCAAAGTGCTTCACAACAAATAAAACCACAGATTTAAAACAATAATACACCACTAACAAAAATTACAATAATGAATGAGAAAAGTAAGAAAAGATAAAAAAAATAAAAACAATACAATCAATACAAATGTGCCATCACATTACTAGGTACCAAACGCCACTTTAAAAAGATGCGTCTTAAGTCTTGATTTAAAAAGACCCAGGTCAGTAATGATAAGCATCTCACTGGGCAGCTTATTCCAGAGCTTAGGTCCAGAAACCTCGGTCACCCCAGTGTTTCAGTTTTGACCTGGGCACTTCCAACATGAGTTGATTTTGTCCCCCCTTTGATCTTATGTACCCTGCTTTGATCTTATGTCCTGCTTTGATCTTATGTCCCTGCTTTGATCTTATGTCCCCACTTTGACCTTATGCCCCTGCTTTGATCTTATGTACATTGACCTAAACATGCTTCTCCGGGGGAGCGGGACATTCCCTGCAGGCTATGCTCGCGATTCCTAAGGGGATTGGCTGGTGGTCTGCCTGGACGTCCTGACTGTGGAAGACGTTGAAGACATATGGATAATTGGAATTCTGTTGGTGGGGCTCCTGATCATCGTCTCGTTGACCAATCGGAAAATTGGTAAGACAGCCGCCAGCAAATTTACCCATATGCTGTCTGGGGAACTTAAAGAGTGCCCACATGGAGTTATTGAGAGGATGAAGGTTTTACATCTAAGGGCTGACCAGTCCAGTGAACTGTCTCGCATCATCTCAGACCGGACCGTCGAAGCGCAGAAGGGGATTGATACTATCAGGGCCCAGTCTGTGGAGTTGCTTCGTGTGATCACCGGACTGGCAGAAAAGGTAGATGGACTGACAAAATCATTACATGAACTGGATGCTCGCGTGACGCTGAAGTCGGTAACAATTGAATGATGAACATTGATTCGAACAAATTACATTGAGTCACGCTAAATTTGGATTGAAATTGATCAGCTATTTCCCCAGCCCCCCCACACTCACCCTTCACCCGAGCAGGAAAACAACCTGGCAGCTGGCCTCTGATCTTGTCCTGTACACTGGCTTATCTCTCCAAGGTCACGCCGATGAACTGAGCTTTTAACAACATAGACAGTCTGACGCTCATATTCACACACACAACTCAATGTCTCACACACACACCAAACACTACCTCCCCCATCCCGCCCCGTATCCGTCTGACTGCCTCGATTTACGTGTTCCTCACTCCCTCCCAAGCCACCTCAAAACATTCCTTCATGTGTCCACATGAACTGTGTGTTGTCTTGTGCATTATATTGTTATATAATTTTGTTGCTGTCTGCATTGTTTCCTTTCTTTTCGAGAAAACGTGTGGTGGCGCTGTTCCATAGCTCCTGGTATGTCTGTCATACCTGGCGTACAAAGCTAATTCTGATTTTGATTCTGATTTGTGGCAGGCCATGACTGACAGATGAAGTCACAAGGACCCACGGGATCTCGCAAATTCATGTATGATCACGCGATATAACAGGATGTTCTTTCTATAAACAGAACCACAAAATCTGATGAATGAACTAGGTGTAAATTGTAGCTTAAACTTGCATGTGTTAGCTTAAGTCTGTGTTAATGTAGTTTTTGTGTGTAAACGGAACATACATTTTTCATTTGCTTCCAGCATTTCATATGTAGTATTGGGACTAGGTTGACATGGTTATGCAATCTGAGGTAATTGCTTCAACAACAAGGAGCTACTGGGATTTGAAATGAGGATCTCCTGTTTACTAGACAGGAACTTTGACCAACTATGCCACAACACCTCCTTGAGAGCTTGTACCTTTTATATATATATATATATATATATATATATACACATACAATGAGCTATAGAACAGGATTCCATCCATCCATCTTCGTCTTTCCTTTTCCGAGCGACTGGGGGATCCTGAGGCGTTACCAGGACAGGTTGGAGATATAATCCCTCTAACTAGACCTGGCTTGTTAAAAACAAGTGCTGGAGCTGTCATTCCATGTCTCCCGTTTCTCAACCCAAAAATAGTTTGGTGCATCGATCCTATCCACTAGCCAGTTTGCCGAAGAGGTATAAGTACCTGGCAGGTGTCTGTCACAGGCGCTGTAGCTTAGTGGTTAAAGCGCCTGTCTTGTAAACAGGAGATCCTGGGTCCAAATCCCAACAGTGCCTGCTTGTCAGTGAATATGTTATGTTATCTGCACTACAATGAGTTTATATTGTTTTTGCTATTGTGCTTAACAAGCATTATTTAATTTTGCCCAGTTGTGGCCTGTTGAGGGCCAATAAATATCAAAAGGGAAATGGATTGAATCCATTTTTTAATGCTTTTAAACCCTGTTTTGATGGGGCTGATTGTGGCCCAGGTGTACACCAGGACCCTGTGACATCACTGTTGGGTGGGGTTTCAGGTGCATGTGATGCTGACTGAGGTCAGAGGTAAAATAAACATGAACTTTACCGGTCAAGGCACCTTGTGCGCTGACTGCCTGATTTTAACATCTTTGATGCTGCTGTAATAAAGGAAGGAAGAATCTATATGCCTTTGCATTTTGGATGCTTTTCTGTTGTTTAGATATGGCTACATTCACATAAAGTATCCAAAGAGTACAATAATGCACTGTACTCTGTTCAGTTGTTTACACCAGGTTCCTCGTGGCCGCTGAATTGCAAGTACAGCCGCACCTTTTGTGAGCATCTGCTTTATCAACCCATGTAAAGTTACCATGTGTACACAGTAGACCTATCTACTGCTGTATTCATTGTTTTTGGCAAGAGCTTTAAAACCTATTCTTGACTTTTCTTGTTCCACATCTTGTGTGAACGCTTAGTTTACTAAATGACTTAAGTTAGCCAGTGATTGTTGTGTGCCTTCAATAGCATAAGTGTTAATATTATGGAAGAAGCTGCCTGGCAAACCAATGTTGCTTTTTAGAACAGTGGGTCCATGGTGTAATGGTAAGCACTCTGGACTTTGAATCCAGTGATCCGAGTTCAAGTCTTGGTGGAACCGTTTTAAACCAAAGTACTGGTAAAATAAAATAATCAACCTCTACACTGTCCACATCTAGGCTAACGGGTAAAATATTCTTGGCTGTTTGACTGAAAACAGTATGTTGGTGGTGGCATGTTGACCTGTGACCTGTACTTCATGTTAACTGAAAGGAGCTCCAAATTTAGACTTAGTTGAACATATTGAAGATATTTCCACAATGGTGACCCAAATGTCAGTCTATTTCCCATCTAGTTGGGACATGTCTGGACACAGGTGGACATTTTGGACAGAAACATTGGTGGATCTTGATTCCCACCACAGGATTTAGCCTGCATTGCACATTGGGGTACAGAGTCGGTAAGATGTCTTCACATCCCGCGTAATGTACTGCCATTGTCAAGCACATTTCCACACTGGTGACTTTCTTCCATTTCCGCATAAACACACATATATTTGGGCTGACAAAAGGGAAACCTTCCTTTGATAACTATGACCTGGATGACTGAGTACCTAATATAGCATGACATAGTTGACTTACCATATTATTATTTCTGTGAGAGATCCTACTACACGTTGGAATATTCAGTCAGGATGGCTGAGCGGTCCAAGGTGCTGCGTTCAGGTCGCAGTCTCCAATGGAGGTGTAAGTTCGATTTTGGGGATATTGTTTTTGTTTTGTTTGTTGTGGAGGTGTAGCTTAGGGGAGGTGATAAGATAAGTCGCTTTCAAGGGTTACACAGTCATCAGCACACATTTGCACACTGACTTTAAACAGTACATTCCCTTACCTACTTCACATACGCTCCTTTGGTTGCTTGGCCATTCTTATCAAATATGGCTGCCAGAAAGGGATGGGGACGAAGATGGTCCATCCTGTTTAATTAGTTACACAGTTAAGCAGTTACACTTATATTCCATGGTCTTCTTTTTATTTTATTAGCATGTTTATTGAGCTAAATTTGAGACAATTAGGGTGTTTGTGGGGTTGAGGGTATTCTGGTGTTGTGTAAATAAAGTAGGCAGGACTAGATTATAGCCGATAGATATCAGAGATCCACCCATTACCTTAATTTTTATGCGTTGTACTTTTCCCTTGCCGGGTGAGTTAGGGAAACTGTTACAGCATAGCAGAGTTTTCTGTCCACCTCCACACGCGTAGTCTTCTCTTCAAGCAGACTTACTGCCTCCTGGTCTTGTCTTGACCTGGTTACCACTTTCTCATTTTTGTATGGCAGCACATCCAGCTGCTAGAGATTCTCAACAATCTGGAATAGCTCCATGTTGGAAGGAACAGTGGACTTGAGAAGGCACTGTTGCGGCCATAGTTGTTGCTCCATGATCCGTGCTGGGCCCTGAAATGTTCTCCCCCAGTCTGGTTCAAATGGTGAGTGGTCCACCTGGTGGACCGAGCTTCAATAGCTCTATGAGGGTGATGAGATGTGGATGATCAGCACCAATGGGAAGGAGTGGGCTGGCGTTCTCAAACTGCTGAAGGGAGAGACCTGCCAGGTACTTATAGCTCTTCTGCAGACTGACTGGATAGGATTGATCCGCCAAGCCTAGGCAAGTTAACCCGTTACTCCCAATACTGCCAGTCAGTATACTGTATGTTTAGCTTATACAAGGGAAAAGACAATTTAAGACTTAACAGGGTTACAACTTGTGGAGGTGCTGTGGCTTAGTTGGTTAAAGTGCCTGTCTAGTAAACAGGAGATCCTGGGTTCAAATCCCAGCAGCACCTCGTTGGTGTAGAGATTACCTCCGTTGGCATCTCATTATCACCTCTGGGGATGAACCTGGATGTGTGGCAATGAAGAACTCAGTGTAAACAACTGAACAGAGTACAGTGCAGTATTAGGCACTTTGGATACTTTATGTGAATGAAGCAAAGGCATATAGGGAAGGAAGATACTTTGAGAAATTACAGTTTATTGGCGGTGCAGATCTTTACCATTTGGCTCCCTCTTCTTAGATCCATGACGACCCGGTGATTCTTCCTTCAGTTGCATATCCCAATATAGTCAACTAATATAAAAAGATCCATTTATTAAATTTTGTTACAGCAGCATTGAAGAGGTTAAAATCAGTTCAGTAATCAGTAATCAGTTCAATAAAGTTCATGTTCATTTCACCTCTGACCTCAGTCAGCATCACACGCATGAAACCCCACCCAACAGTCACTACAGCAAAAACATAAACTCTTTGTAGTGCAGATACTGTAAGAGATAATTAGGCACTGCTGGGATTTGAACCCAGGATCTTGTGTTTACGAGACAGGCGCTTTAACCACTAAGCTACAGCGCCTGTGACAGGTGTGCTTGTCATGCAAGAATACGATGAGCTAGTAAACAGGCTTCCAGCCATCCATCTGCGTCCACCAGCTCCAGCAGGGGACTGGACAAAATTCCCTTTTCCAAGCGACTGGGGGATCCTGAGGCGTTCCCAGGCCAGGTTGGAGATATAATCCCTCCACCTAGTCCTGGGTCTTCCCCGGGGCCTCCTCCCAGCTGGACGTGCCTGGATCACCTCCCTAGGGAGGTCCCCAGGAGGCATCTTGACCTGGTCACCAGCTCATTTTTGTATTGCAGCACATCCAGCTGCTAGAGCTTCTCAACAATCTGGAAGAGCTCCATGTTGGAGGGAACAGTGGACGTCAGAAGCGGCCAAAATGCGTTTCCTCAGGAGGGGGCTGGCATCTCTAACCCAATGGATGGTGGGGGCTTTGAGTAGAGCCGCTGCTCCTTTGCGATGAAAGGAGCCAGTTGAGGTGGTTAAGGCATCGGGTAAGGATGCTTCCGGGGGGCCTCTGTAGAGAGCTGGTCCAGGCACGTCCAGCTGTGAGGAGGCCTCGGGGAAGACCCAGAACTAGGTGGAGAGAGTACATATCCAACCTGGCCTGGGAACGCTTCAGGATCCCCCAGTCGGAGCTGGTTGATGTGGCTCGGCAAAGGAAGGTTTGAGGTCCCCTGCTGGAGCTGCTGGACAAAGATGGATGGATGGAAGGAACCCTTTTCACTAGCTCATTGTATTCTTGCAAGACGGACTCAGCTGCAGGAGGCGCTGTAGCTTAGTGGTTAAAGCGACTGACTCGTAAACGGGAGATCCTGGGTCCAAATCCCAGCAGTGCCTGATTGTCGCTTACAGGAGTGTTTCCACGTGGTTGCCGATACTTAACATGTGCAACCTAGTTAATGCCTGATTTTTTAGATCACTAAAGTGACATGTGATGTTGTTTTGTACCATAACATTACATGTGACCATATAAAGCGAAAAAAAGCCTTTTGTTGGAGGTGTTTTTGCAACTTTAGTGTGAAGATTATAAAGTTTTTGTTATCATGAATTTCAGTCTTACCTTGGAAGCTTAGGGCTCCTGCACACTGCCTGCATGGCGTGAGCGTGTCAGCTGAGGTTAGAATGCCTACTGTATTGGTCAATACTGTTAACATGAGAGAAATAAAAACAGACACGCCACACAGCAAACACTATGTTGACTGTTGAGGAGGACTAAATTAGGACTGTGTTTTAAGCTTTCCATGGCTTTCCATGAGAAATGGCATGATAACAGCTGTTTTCAGTGTTGATGGAACATGGCCTGACCGGAGGGAGTGGTCCACCTTGTGGAGGTTCTGTGGCTTAGTTGGTTGAAGTGCCGGTCTAGTAAACAGGAGATCCTGGGTTCAAATCCCAGCAGCACCTTATTGGTGCTCATGTCAATCCAATCCCTGTTAAAGTACCCTGGTAGCAAATGAAAATGGCATGTTACATTTACACAGAAACACCAATAACATGCCCACAAGGTGTTCTATTTGCCTGATAACTAATGAAATTAATTAATAAATGCACTACTTTGGCTCCACTACAGTTCTGTGTCAGTCAACTGCTCCATTTCACTCACCACAGAGTGAACTTTAACCAACTAAGCCACAGCACCTCTGGGGATGAACACGGCTGCACGGCTATATTGGAGGCACTCGGTGTAAACAACTGAACAGAGTACAGTGAAGTATTGTGCACTTTGGATACTTTAAGTGAATGTAGCCATGTCTAAACAACAGAAAAATATCCAAGATGCAAAGGCATATAGGGAAGGATGATATTTTGAGAAATTACAGTTTATTGGCGGTTGACCTCAACTGAGGAGGTAATAGAGCGGTGGAAGGTGATTCTTCCTTCAGTTGCATATCCCGATATAGTCAACAATATCAAATAATTAATTTATTAATTTTCATTCCAGAAGCGTCGAAGACGTTAAAATCACACAGTCAGCGCCCAAAGTGCCTTGGCCGGTAAAGTTCATGTTTATTTCACCTCTGACCTCAGTCAGCATCACACGCCTGAAACCTCACCCAACAGTGATGTCACAGGGTCATGGTGTACACCGGGGCCACATTCAGCCCCAACAACAAGGTTTAAAAGCATTAAAAAATGGTTCCAATCCATTTCCCTTTAGATATGTATTGCCCATCAACAGGCCACAACTGGGCAAAATTAATTACGGTTGTTAAGCACTTTAGCAAAAATAAATAACAAATATATACACTTTGTAGTGCAGATAACATAAATATTAACTGACAATGAGACATTGCTGGGATTTGGACCCAGGATCTTCATTAAGTGATAACTAGGCACTGTTGGGATGGGATTTGGACCCAGGATCTCCTGTTTACAAGACAGGCACTTTAACCACTAAGCTACAGCTCCTTCTACAGATAAGCCTGTCTTGCAAGAATACAATGAGCTAATGAACAGGGTTGCTTCCATCCATCCATCATTGTCCAGCAGCTCCAGTAGGGGACCCCTACAAACTCCGGCAAATGAAAACAGCTGAACGTGTCCTTGAGCGACGCCTCAGGACTCACTGTTGATAGGCAGGCCTACCGAGAACAACATAAGTCTTATGCAAGGACCTTGAGAGATGAGAGACCCTTTCCCATCATGCCATTTCTCATGGAAAGCCATGGAAAGCTTAAAACACAGTCCTAATTTAGTCCTCCTCAACAGTCAACATAGTGTTTGCTGTGTGGCGTGTCTGTTTTTATTTCTCCCATGTTAACAGTATTGACCAATACGGTAGGCATTCTAACCTCAGCTGACACGCTCACGCCATGCAGGCAGTGTGCAGGAGCCCTAAGCTTCCAAGGTAAGACTGAAATTCATGATAATAAAACCTTTATAATCTTCACACTAAAGTTGCAAAAACACCTCCAATAAAAGGCTTTTATTCGCTTTACATGGACACATGTAATGTTAGGGTACAATACAACATCACATGTCACTTTAGTGATCTAAAAAAATCAGGCAATAACTGGGTTGCACACGTTAAGTATCAGCAACCATGTGGTAACACTTCATACCATGATGACCAGGCACTGCTGGGATTTGGACCCAGGATCTCCTGTTTACGAGACAGGCGCTTTAACCACTAAGCTACAGCGCCTCCTACAACTAAGCCCGTCTTGCAAGAATACAATGAGCTAGTGAAAAGGGTTCCCTCCTTCCATCCATCTTAGTCCAGCAGCTCCAGCAGGGGACCTCAAACTATCCTTTGCCGAGCCACATAAACCAGCTCCAACTGGGGGATCCCGAGGCGTTCCCAGGCCAGGTTGGAGATGTACTTTCTCCACCTAGTCCTGGGTCTTCCCCGAGGCCTCCTCCCAGCTGGACGTGCCTGGACCAGTTCTCTACGGAGAATCCCAGGAGGCATCCTTACCAGATGACCCAACCACCTCAGTTGTTTAAACCGAGTACCCCAGAGGTGCTGTGGCTTAGTTGGTTAAAGCGCCTGTCTAGTCAGCAGAAGTGCCTGGGTTCAAATCCCAGCAAAACCTTGTTGTTGCAGAGATGACCTGTACTTGTTTTTAAGTTGCCTGCTAATCAGATGTTGTTGTGGGCGGGGCATTAAGTCTGACACAGTGGTGATTGAAATGGAGCAGTTGACTGACACAGAACTGTAGTGGAGCCAAAGTAGCGCATTTATTAATTAATTTAATTAGTTATCAGGCAAATAGAACACCTTGTGGCCATGTTATTGGTGTTTCTGTGTAAATGTAACATGCAATTTTTATTTGCTACCAGGGTACTTTCACAGGGATTGGGTTGATGATGACGCGCCAAAAGAGGTAATCTCTCCAACAACAAGGTGCTGCTGGGATTTGAACCCAGGATCTCCTGTTTACTAGAAAGGCACTTTAACCAACTAAGCCACCGCACCTCCACATGTAGCATCCCTGTTAAGTCTTAATTTGTCTTTTACCGTATATAAGCTAAACATACAGTATACTGACTGGCAGTATTGGGAGTAACGGGTTAGCTTGCCTAGGCTTGGCGGATCAATCCTATCCAGTCAGTCAGCAGAAGAGGTAGAAGTACCTGGCAGGTCTCTCCCTTCAGCAGTTTGAGAATGCCAGCCCACTCCTTTCCATTGGTGCTGATCATCCACATCTCACCCCCATAGAACCAGTGAAGCTCGGTCCACCAGATGGACCACTCACCATTTGAACCAGACTGGGGGGGAACGTTTCAGAGCCCAGCACGGATCGTGGAGCAACAGCTACGGCAGCAACAGTACCTTCTGACGTCCACTGTTCCTTCCAACATGGAGCTCTTCCAGATTGTTGAGAATCTCTTGCAGCTGGATGTGCTGCCACACAAAAATGAGAAAGTGGTAACCAGGTCAAGACAAGACCAGGAGGCAGTAAGTCTGCTTGAAGAGAAGACTACGGGTGTGGAGGTGGACAGAAAACTAAGGAAAGTACAACGGCTATAAATTAAGGTAAGGGTGGATCTCTCTCTATCGGCTATAATTTAAACATATAAGTTCAGATTTTTTTTGTTCTGCAAGCTCTCACCTTTTGCCCCATATTTCCCTTCATATGAGTCAGAGCCAGCAGCACTAAGGAAGAGCAGCCTCTCCTACGGCGAGTGGTGGCGACCCACGGGGAAACTTTGGTTTCCCAGTCAGTTCCAGTAGTACAGGTGAGAAAGTGGTGGATAAAACGAGGACTGTGGGCCGGCTTTGTTGGTACGTGAGTGGAAATACATCCAACATGCTAACGCATATCCAACGCCTTCACCCAGACATGACAATCACTGGAACAAGACAAAAAAAACTGTCAAACGTCTCCTCCCTACAGTGCTTAACCAGCCTTTAGACACAAATACAAATAGGGCAAAAAAATCACTGAATCAATCAGGATCAGGCAATCACTTTTTCACACAGGGCCATGATGGTTTGGATTTTTTTCACCTTTAATAATAACACCTTCATTTACAAATTGCATATTGTGTTTTTACTTGTGTTGTCCTTGACTATTGTTTAAATTGGTTTGATGTTCCGAAACACTTAAGTGTGACAAACATGCAAAGGAACAGGAAATGAGGAAGGGGGCAAACACTTTTTCACACCACTGTAAGTTATTAATTTGCACACAGACAAATATTTTACAACTTGTACCCTCGCAATTTCAGTCAAGATGTCCAGTTGGCTGAAAAGTTAGTGGCCAGTTCATAGAGCTGCTCACAACAAAAGTCTCTTATTCACTTTGTGACATTGTTACCATGTACTCTCCTGCTGAATAGTGATTGATTGTGATTATGATCATCAGTTCCGTATATTCTTTGCCATGAAGTAGTAATATGTTATCATACAACAGGACGTCCATTTAGCTGGACAGGAACCTACTATTTCTGTTCAGTTTGTATGCTGCGTCTAACGTATTACTACTCAAACGTTATCTTGGAACTACTATCTTGCTGATTAGATCATCTGACTATGAGATTATTACCTTAACATGTACAATTAAAGCTACGGTACATCATTCTTACCGTGACAGGTGTACTTGTGGAAACTGTGCACACATGTCCCAAGAGAGAAAATATATGTTGTAGAGAAATACCTCAGGTAACTAAAACTAGAGATACTGTACATTAACTCAAGCTACTTTATGCTTTCTGCTCATTCAACATTATGAAATAGCAGCAGGCTCATTATGTTTATTTTTACAGGTCATGAGAAGAATGATCCAGGTTCTTGAGGAGACAACCTGTATGATTGACCAGCCCGCCTGTTCTAAAGACTTGTTTTGTTGAATGATGAAGTTCATAGGGAGTGTACATACCTGCTTAACATTCCAATGAAGGAGAAAACAACATTTTTGGGAGCAAACCGCTGGATAACACTGCTCTGCTAAATGCAGGGCTGCCAACTCTCACGCATTGGCCGTGAGACACACGCATTTGACTGGTTTCACACGCTCACACGCCACACTCTCAATTTCTCACGCTGAAGTGTCAACCCGGTCGGTCAAATTTATGAAAGATGAGTTTATCTATGTTTTTAACTGTTGAGCCACTTGTGATAGACTAGTTGTGCTTTCAGAGACTGTGAGTGGGTTCAAGAGCGCTCCCTGTATGTGGAATTTTCAAATTGTCGCAAAATGAGAACATTTTTTTCACGAGCCATCCCAGGTGCATTTCCCCGGCTTCAGGTATGAGCTCTGATTATCACAGACCCGTCCGGCGCTTCAAGTATGAGCTCTGATTATCACAGACCGTCCGTCGCTTCGTGTCCACTCTCTCTGTAAAGATAGAGGTGAGCAGCGCGGCTGGTAGCGTAGCAACTTCAGTTCATTTTAGTGTACTCGCTCTGGGGGGGGGGGCAGTGACGCGTTGCATTTGTGTGTAGTCCTCCAATGAAGAGCAGCGTGCAGCCTCCTCTAAACTTTGTCAGAGACCCAAATGCGCCTCTGTGTCTGTCAGATGGTCTGAGTGAGATCCACCATATCAGCGGAGCAATAACATGCACAGTACACTGTATTACAACTCTCCACATCTCGGACAACAGAGATGGGAGGAGTTATATTTTGAATGTGCACAAAGTTGTAAACATGAGCAGAAATCGGATGAAACACATCTGAGCTATACTATACTATATATACAGTACTATATATACTATACTATTTATACTATACTATATATACTGTACTATATATACTATACTATATATACTATACTATGTATACTATACTATATATGCGATACTGCAACGTTGGGCCACTATAGTGCTTCTCTATCCTCGGTGCATCTCTAAATGTAACTGTAAATAATTAATTTGATGTTTTATAAAATGAACAAATAGTCTTTATTTTCACAAAAAAGTAAATCCAGTAAGTGGGGCCCAGAGGATGAGGGCCAAACATTACTGAACCTTGGCACAAAGGTTAAAGGAATAGAATTTATGTAAAACAGTGGTTCTCATTCTTTAGAATTTCAGTGGTCTTAGTTGATCCCTCAACATTAATTTAACTTTGGGTCCCTGGTCCCTACACCAGGGACCCCTGGACCTGTTCTCCACAGACCCAAATCTTCTCAGCTGTTGCTGACATGCTACTGTCTCTTCATGTGGTTCATTATGTTTGGCACATTGTCTGGGTCAGTTCTTATATCATAAGAAGTTAATAATGTAAATAATGTAAATGCTAAATGCCCTAAAACCTGTTGATACTACAACAATGCAAGGGCTCTTAACCCTACAGTTTTGCACATATCATGTGGCTAACACTTGATTTCTACATTTTTTTTGCAAAAAAACTCTCCAGAAGGTGCCAATTAATGGTTTATTTTTCCAAATTTTTTCCTGGGGGGGCATACCCCCAGACCCCCCTAGGGAGAGCCCCATCCCCCCCACATATAACAAATCCCAATTTAAACCCTGAAGGAAAAAGACCCAAAGAAATTGCTTTGTACGCGGCAAAATGGGTTGGCCCCCCCAAATCTCACTCCAAGGTTTTTGGAAAAGTTGGCAGCTCTGTAAATGCCACCCAGTCATAATGCTACACAAACACCAAAATACATCTGGTTTTGTAAAAATAATTAGAAAGGTTAGCTTTACTTCGTATGTGAGGTCTTATTGTCATATGAGGCAGTTGTGTCCTGCGAGAAGCCACACCTGGAGCATCTGTTTGGCAAGCTGCATCTTTCGTGTGTTGTCGTTCTTGTGGTGTATTCTAAAATTAAAAAAAAACTTTTAAATTAATGTATTGCAGCCTATAAACACAATGTTTTCACGAGATTGACTAGATATCATATGAAATGATAACGTTTCCAGTTCTGTTGTCAAAGCAAATGGGATTGACATAGCTAGCTAGCTAGCTGAGTAACGTTACAGCTTAACGCTAGCTAGCAACCAAACTATCAGGATTCTACTCAGCTGCAGTTAGCTATCTTTCTGAAATACAATAAAACTTAACCTCACAAAGTGCACAAACATTCATCGGGAACTATAGATGTAGCTACGTACATGACAACAAAGGTTATTTGAAAGGAAAAAGAAACTTTAGCCCCTTTGCCAACACACATTCTACCTATGTTAGCTACAGGATATGTTAGCATTGCTAATGTTACTGTTAGTGACAAAATCCTACTTAGCTTGTGGTTGGGATGACCATGCAGTCGGAACGGCCCTTTTTTTCAGCAACAGCAGCTTAGCAAATCCTGCTTTAAATTGTCCAAAGTTTTGAAAACTGTCTTTGGTGAAATGGTTCGAGCAAATTAATAATTGAGTGTTGAACTTCACAGGGATCTCCTTGTAGAGAAACAGCAGCTGAGCCCGTCGAGTGGTTACTTCCTTGTGAAGACTATGAGAAGTGTCTCCATTCCCTGTACAGCCTGAAACTCTGCATTTACGACCCTGGTTCATTGTCAATATCCTGGAAAGTATTCCAAACTTTCTTCTTTGTAAATCCTGTCAAAGTACACAAGCAGCATTCTCAGTTTTACATCCACTTAACCTAGCTACATTCTGAACTGGTCTCAGGTCAGTGGCCTGTATGTAAACGTTGGGGCGTGACCATTCTCCTAATACATCCATGGGCGTGACAAAGCTACAGGTTTTGAGACATTGAAGTCATCTTTTAGCTTTGTTGGGATTCAACAATTTTCAGCATTAGTTTCAGAATGTGATATTGGCAGATGAAAGGCATATCAATGGGATTTTGAGCTTTTATGTAGGTCCTATTTACCCACTGAACTCTCATTATTCACATATGACAAGGTAAAATCGGTTTTGCATTCTATCACCCCTTTAAGCATCAAATGTCCCTGGGTGGACTTGAACCACCGTCCTTTCGGTTAACAGCCGACTGCGCTGACCTATTGCGCCACAGAGACTGCTCCTAGCTGCAACTTAATGAGAGGGAGCTCCATCTTTAAGCCACAAACATTTGCTTTATGGCTTTTTGAGGTTGAGCTGCACATGTATGCTTATCAGGCTATTTTCCTGTTACTCAGTAATTTAGGAAGCTGACTCATTTGGAAATGTAGAAGCTGGACGTGCATTGTATTTTTCTTACATGTCAATTGGATTCTGACTTTGAATTCAAATATTTGGCATCCAAGACAATTTGGGAACTGATGATGTATCAGTCATTGTGCTGGTGGTTTCTTGGTCACAGCAACAAGCTTGATCATACAGTTACACGCCATGTATCACAAAACTGTTGGGGGGGGCCTTATGTATTTGCTTGGATTACATCAAGTGACCTGCATACCAGAATCAGAATCAGCTTTATTCGCCAGGTATGAGGACACATACGACGAATTTTTCTTTGAAGCATTGTTGCTCACACTGTGCTTACACACAAAACACAAAACAACAAAATATACACACTAGTTTGTACACACAATATACACATACTCTAAACAGAACAATACAGAGGCCGTCAGAGATGGCAAAAGTACTCACTGCCCGTGCTCAAGTAGAAGAACAGATAACTGTGTTAACAAATACTCTGGTAAAAGTAGAAGTACTGATTTAACTTCTTTACTCAAGTAAAAGTACCAAAGTACAGGCTTAGCAATATAATTAAAATATAAAAGTAAAAGTAGCCTTATGAATGACAAAGCTCCCTGGACCAGACACATGTTACTAGAGAGCACACTGAGAAACTACAGTAGACATGGAGAAAAGACTCTTTATTCTTTATTCTTTATATGCCATTGCCTACATTTTAAATGGCCGTCTGCCAATAGGCCTAAAACATATATAAACATATAGCCTGTTTATATTGACAGAGACTGGGACTCCAGGTTAATAAGATTCTGACCGAGTAGCAAGATATGAATTCAAGTGTGATTTTGTGAGAAATCTGTGTATGTTCCAATTTAATTAGATTAAATTTTGTAATGGTAACTCCAGGGAAATTATTTGAAATTTAGTGAGGACTAGATTAGAACTGGATTTAAAGCTGATTGTGGTTTCCAACTTCGGCCCAGGTGTGTCTGTTAAAACACAGACGGAGACAACTCTCTGTTACTGCTTTATTACAATCAATCATCAGTATAAACATGGGGGGCAGCTCTGCTATGAATGTGTGTGTGGTAATAAAAGAAATAAATAACATTGTAAAGGCTACCGTACACAATGCATAGGAATCTTACAGTGAGGAAAATAAGTATTTGAACACCCTGCTATTTTGCAAGTGCAGCTTAGGCATTATATGGTGTGTTGAGGTGCTACATGAACATTTCTGCAAACAGTCACAGCACGGCTTATCATGTTGTTGTGGCCGAGTGGTTAAGGCGATGGACTTGAAATCCATTGGGGTCTCCCTTCGTAGGTTCAAATCCTGCCGACAACGAGCGGTGTATTTTAAGAGTGGTAGCAAACCAATGACACATCACAGTATACCAAATCGCAGATTGGCCTTCATAAACAATATTCTGTTTCCTCACAGGTAATGGAAGCAACCAGTCTCCACCAATGTATTTCTTATCAGTCTCTGTTGCAAGATTTGCAGTAAACGTTGCATTGTCCAGCAGAAAGGCAACAGGTGTGTTACTTTTTGACTATGATTTATATCGTAGCAGTGCAAACATTTTGCCCAGGTTCGATTTCCAGCCACCGCAGTTGCATTTACAGGTTTTAAAGCCATACACAACATATTTCAATTTCCTTGCGAGAGTCATCCCAAAAGGATTAATAAAGATAAGTCTAAGTCTATCTCAGAAAAAAGTCAAAAGAATTTCAAAATCTTCAGGGGATGTAGCTCAGTGGTAGAGCTCATGCTTTACATGTATGAGGACCTGGCATCTCCAGCAGGTATTATGGTAGAGTCTTTAAAAGAGCTGCAACAGATATTACCTCCTGTGGTAATCTGACTGGTAAACAACACAACAAGCACTTTGAACGTACATGTTTTACAGTTTCTATTTACAGTATCTATTACTTGTAGTGTAGTATATTTACTGTATTACACTCCAGTTTTTATGTGTGTTACAGCGGGAATAAAAGGTATGAGCACTGTAGTTTCTTTTTTTATGGGTGAAATAATCTCAACATGCCATTAAGTTTACTCTTCAGCAGGTGGAGACATTTCACTTCAGACACTTGCAACATCAGTTGCTGTGTTAAACATCAACAGACTGGATATATACTTACTGAAGATACAAAGCACAGGAAATAGTAGAAGATGGTTTCGATCCATCAACCTCTGGGTTATGGGCCCAGCACGCTTCCGCTGCTAATATTAATATATAGGCTTATATTGCAATCTCGTCACCCTACATGTAGGTGTACCTATGTTTAAATAAACACACTGTAGCAAAGCTTATGCAGTGTTTTTTTAATTTTACCTGTTTTTTTTCTGTGAGGGACAGCTCTGTCAGGCTTATTTATGTAGCATGGAAGCTAGCATTGGCTAACTAGCAGCCAGCCTGCTTCCAAACAAATACTTTTTAATTATCTCAACACTTTTTAACAGTCAAACTGAAACACTGGCGGTGAGCTCCAGGTCCTGCAGCTGCAGACGGACCAGTGGGTATAATGCGTGCCTTTTAAATTACTTTTTTTTTTTGTTAGCGGGCTGGTTGGTTAGTTCGCTAACGCTAGCTTGCTATTCCACCAACACTGGCGGTCCCGCTGGAGATCAGATCACGTCGAGGTCGGCAGCGGAGATTTCTAGCGATGTTTCCCCGCTGGCCGAGCCCCACTGACGGCGGACCGTCTGCGTCTGCAGCACCTGGAGCTCAGCGCCAGTGTTTCAGTTTAACTGTTAAAAAGTGTTGAGCTAATTAAAAGGTATTTACAGTATTTAGAAGCGGGCTAGATGCTAGTAAGCTTATGCTAGCTTTCATGCTACATAACTAAGCCGGACAGAGTTGTCCCTCATCTGGGGATAGACTTTAATGCTTTACAAACACCAAAGCAAGTAAGCGCTGTGACTAACATTACTCTTCTGAAGTGATTTTGGAGAGGGACATCAGGTAGAAATAGACTGGTTGACTAGCATGACACCATTGTATTCATATAATAATCAATCCAGGCTAACGTGAATGACAGTGACTGCATGTTGCTTCCTCTAAATTTCAGGTTGTGGTTGACTAGTGGGGTCAGCTCGATAGTTTGACAAATTGATCAGACCTGCACGTCATGCGCACTAGAAACAAACCGTGTATCCAAGAACAGTTCAGTCAGTGGAAATGACGTTCGATCAGACACAGCCATCTATAGTAGATTAGTGTTACGTTTCCAGTGTCGCGGCTCCGAACCAAAACGTTAGTTGGGACAGACGGACCGCTTGTTTCTTTAAGCTAACTATATTAGCTTTAGACCGGCTGGTAGCAGCTTTCTGCTGGTTTCTTTAAGCTAACTATATTAGCTTTAGCCTGGCTGGTAGCAGCTTTCTGCTTGTTTCTTTGGGCTAACTGTATTAGCTTTAGCCTGTTTGGTAGCAACTTTCTGCTTTTTTGGGCTAACTGTATTAGCTTGAGCCTAGCAACTTTCTGCTTGTTTCTTGGGCTAGCTTAGCTGGCTGGTAGCAGCTTTCTGCTGGTTTCTTTAAGCTAACAATATTAGCTTTAGCTTGGCTGATAGCAAGCTCTCTCTCTCTACAAGCAGCCACGCCCCTCCCCCACCTACATCTGACATTAAGATCAGAGAGGTATGATTCCATCCAGAACCGTGCCATAGCTGCAGTCTTAGGATTTCTGGATGGGCTGTGGCTGCTGTTATGTGTATAGCTGTAAATCTGCTCCCTAAAAACAATAACAGGTCCGGCACTCCTTTCCCTCCTTTGTCCTTTGACTTCTTCATCACTCTTCTTTACACTCGGCCACGACAACCTGAAATGCAGTGCCATACATGTTTGCACAAATTTTCATAAACTTTTCTATTAGTTAGTAGCAGTTACCAGACACGGGCAAAGTGCAAATCATAGTGCACTGCCTGTGTCTCTGGATCCTCGTGGAGGCAGCTTGATTGATAGATAAAGTCCCTTATTTGTACCATAACAGAGATCTAATGTTTTATCAAATCGGGTTGGACAAGTAACCTTTCAGGTTCTTCACAAATAAAGCAAGTACCCACAAAATGAAAACTAATGCAATGGCTGGGAATCGAACCCAGGTCAACTGCTTGGAAGGCAGCTATGCTCACCACTATACCACCATCGCTGGACAATGCAATGTTCACTGCAAATCTTGATACACATCAGGGGATTGAGACTGATTTTGCATTAATTACCATAAATGCAAGGAGGTCACGGCAACCCACAACACTGTGCTATTCAAATATGCACTAATCCTTTTCAATTGTTGAGTAAAGCAGGACATGGGTAAAGTGCACCAAGTTTTAAGACACTTGATAAGTTAATCATCCACTTTATGGCCTTTTAATACTCACTGCAGTGTTTCATTTTCTCTTTCAGAATAAGAGCTTCTGGAGCACTTTGACAGACTGGACAAGGAATACCTGCTAGGGAATGAACCCAGGTCCTCATACATGCAGAGCATGCGCTCTACCACTGAGCTACATCCCCCGAATGTTTCCAAATTTCTTTTACTTTTTCTAAGATCATTGAATAAGAGCAGAACGCTATCGGAAAACTGACTCGGTCAGTGGAGCCATGAAAAGACCCCATGACAATCTACCTGACCATAGCCTTTCAAGTCAGTGACAAATCTAAGCTGAATTTCCATTTTACCAAAATTCAATTTCCAATTTTGGTAAAATGTTTTGCGTCAAAAGTAGTCTGTTGTTCAATATAATCAGACAGCTCAATCTGGCAGTGTTGCCATAAAAACACTACATGCCAAACAAACTACTTGAACATTGCCCTTCTAGTCACTGACTGATCACATTTCCTTGATGCAAAATTGCTAATGCATTTTGTTTGTTTGTTTTATTTGATCCCCATTAGGACAATGCACTGTTCACTGAAAATCTTGCAACACATCTGGTCACGGAGACTGATTTTTGCATTAATTACCATGAACACAAGGAGACTGCCTTGTAATACTTTTGTCTTTCAGAATAAAAGGTTTTGCAGCTCTTTTACAGACTGTTGTAACAGAACACTTGTTGGAGATGCCGGAGATTGAACCCAAGGCCTCATACATGTAAAGCATGCGCTCTACCACTGAGCTACATCCCCTGAATGTTTCTACAGAAACCCCTACCCGGGAAAAATGTTGAATTAAACTTGTTTGATTGTTTTATTTGGATCCCCATTAGCTTCAACATGAACTAAAAGCTTTTCTTCCCGGGGTCCTACAATCCTTTCTTTGACAATACTCTTTATTACATTTCATTACACACACTCAGACATACATTTGAAAATACAAATCATAAGTAAATCTTACAGTGAAAACAATAGAAAAAATAACAAAAGACACCACTCCGAATAGATAAATCTATTTTAAGAATTTCAATAACAAAAGCCCTATACCAACTCATTTTATAATAAATATTTAATTCCTTTGAAATAAATATGTCTTAAGTGATTTTTTAAACCATACTGAGAGTTGTGTTTGATAGTCGTTGGGAGAGAGTTCCATTCACACATTGCTCTGTACCTGACTGAACGCTAAATTGATTTAGTTTTCACTTTAGGTAAAATAAAACTCCCTCCTACTGCACGCCTCGTTGGATAATGATGTGTAGCAGTACTAAAGGATAGTTTTCTGTTTGAAATAAAAGGTGTTTTGTTTGTTATAATCTTATGTAAAAAAGACATTAGCAAATACACAATCTGTTTTTAACTTTAAGCCATGAGAGTTGTTCATGCATGTTATCAACATTTGATCTAAACCCACACGAGAGAGCCACATGTGCAGCTTTATTCTGAATCACTTGTCATTTTTTCATATTAATTGCTGAAGTGTTGGACCACACAACTGAGCAGTAATCCAGATGTGAAAAAAACAAAGCCTGAAGGACTTGTTTAACTGTCTGTGGTGTGAAGATGTTTGAACACCTTTTAATAACTGACAAGGTGTTGCCCATTTTAGTTACCAGCTTCTGAACATGTTTGTCCCAACACAATCTCTTGTCAATTATCACACCCAAAGGTTAGCCTCTTCTCTTTGCTCTACAGAAGTTTGCTCTATACTGAGTTCAAGTTTCGGTTTGGAACATTAAAAAAATGAGTTCCAACCACTAAAATGGTAGTTTTAGATCCATTGAGATCAGTTTGTTACTTCTGATCCAGTCCACCACTGTAACTCACTCTGTAGTTTAGTAAACAGATGGTAAATCGTTAGTAAAGATTGTGAAGAGGAGTGGCCCAAGACAACTTCCTTGAGGAACTCCATGTTCCACAAGCCTGAAAATCTTCCATTAAAGTAATCTAATTGTCTCAGTCCAATAACTTTCCTTCCATAATAATGTGATTTGTGAAAAACCATAACATCCCAATTTTTTTAACAGTAAGTTGTGGTCAGTTATATCAAATGCTGCAGTAAAATCAAGCATCACAACACGTATTATTTTCCGCTCGTCCATATCCTTAAACCAGTCATCAACCATCTGTGTCAGGGCAGTGGCTGTTGAGTGTTTTCCTCTGTATGCTTGCTGAAAAACTGTAACTAAATTATTTAAAAATAAAACTGAATCTGTTCATAAACAATTCTTTCCATTATTTTACCAAGACTTGGTAATAAGCTTATTGGTCTACTGTTTGATCCAGAGAAAGGCATTTTCTTATTCTTTGGTATTGGCATAACTTTACATATCTTCCATGCTTGCAGACATATATTTTCCATAAAACACACATTAATTATATGAGCAATATTAGGAACAATGATTGAAACTATTGGCTTAATCCACTTATATTCAAGATAGTCCACACCAGGTGGTTTGTTTTACAATTCATCAGAAGCTACATGTTTTACTTTCCATGATCTTATTTATCAATGTTTTTGACAAATCTGTGTTGTGTAGATGTGTAGTATTTTTAAGATTATTTATTTTATTTATGAAATAATCATTGACACAATTTGCTATATCACTTGGTTTAGTAAGAAAATCACCTTCATTTTTCTATCTAAAAGCTCTATCTCTGTAGGGATCCATCCCATAATGTTGTCACACACTTAGCATAATAATTTGAGTCTTTCAACACTTTTAGTGGATGGAAACGTTCACTTGTCAAGAAGTTTAAACACAGAAACGGCGGGAAGGATAAATCCACCAAATCAAGTCACAAATAATCAGCATGAGGACTCGTTTAAATTATTTTATTTTAACTACAAAACAACAATAACTTGAGAGCGTACAATTAAAAATGGCCAACTTCTAGTGTGTTGGTAATGATGAGAGGACCAATTTACACAAATATTTAATTTGCGCTTTTTCTAAACTCCCAACTTTTCATAGTTTCATCCCAAACCCACTATATAAATAAAAATTACAATGACTTTCTGTCAGCCAAAAAAAAGTATGTTTCTAGAGATGAGAAGAAAGTTTTTACAAAATAAAAAAGTTTCAAACATGTCTAAGTTTTCCAACCACAACATCTTTAAACGTCTTAATGTTTCTCCTTTGGGCCTTCTCCTTCCCACGGTGGGTACATTGTGGTTAGGGTTGGGTACCGAAACCAGGTGCTAGTACGGCACCGGTGCCTTAACACCCGGTATCTATCGGACCGAATAGTAACGGGGATTTTGGGGCCTCATTTCGGTGCTACTGAAACACCAGCGCTGCCTTTTTCCATCTAGTGGTTGTTTTTGTCATTTAGCAGCAATTTACTAGAGAAATATGTTATTACATATTTTTTCTTACATTTAATTTGGACCATATAGAAATAAACAAGCTGTTCTTAAATGTTGCTGGCTGTCTTGTTGTGCTCCCTTTTTTTTATTTAAACATATACATTTAAAAAATATCTTTTTAAAAGAACGGGTTCAGGCACCGATTCTGGTGCCTAAATGGTAAAGGGTTCTGAGGAAAGGCAGAAAACAGTCCAGCTGATCCACAATAACATACACGTTGGTCAGAAGATAGAGTTACTGCTGGTCAGCCTTCAATGAGGAGAGAAGATCAGAATATAACAACACAGCTACTAGGGCATGAGGAGGAGGAGGAGGAAACAGCTTGGCTCTGAAACATGTTCACAACGAAGCAGAGTGAATGCGCTGGTGTCTTTTAAGGCTACTACTATGAGAAAAGGTTTTCCCACATTGTTCACACCAGTACGGCTTCTCTCCAGTATGAACGCGCAGGTGAGTTTTAAGGTTACCACTCAGAGAAAAGGTTTCCCCACATTGTTCACACCAGTACGGCTTCTCTCCAGTGTGAATGCGTTGGTGAGCTTTAAGGTGACCACTCTGAGAAAAGGTTTCCCCACATTCTTCACACCAGTACGGCTTCTCTCCAGTATGAACGCGCAGGTGAGTTTTAAGGTTACCACTCAGAGAAAAGGTTTCCCCACATTGTTCACACCAGTACGGCTTCTCTCCAGTGTGAATGCGTTGGTGAGCTTTAAGGTTACCACTCAGAGAAAAGGTTTCCCCACATTCTTCACACCAGTACGGCTTCTCTCCAGTGTGAATGCGTTGGTGAGCTTTAAGGTTACCACTCAGAGAAAAGGTACGGCTTCTCTCCAGTATGAATGCGTTGATGTCTTTTCAGGGCACCCTGTTTTGTGAAAGCCGCCCCACATTGATCACAGCTGTAAGGCTTCTCTCCAGTATGAATGCGCTGGTGAGCTTTAAGGTCACAACTCTGAGAAAAAGCCGCCCCACATTGATCACAGCTGTAAGGTTTCTCTCCAGTGTGAATGCGTTGATGTCTTTTCAGGGCACCCTGTTGTGTGAAAGCCGCCCCACATTGATCACAGCTGTAAGGCTTCTCTCCAGTGTGAATGCGTTGATGTCTTTTTAGGTTACTCTGTACTGTGAAAGCTGCCCCACATTGATCACAGCTGTAAGGCTTCTCTCCAGTGTGAACTCTCTGATGAATCTTTAAATATCCTGATGTTGTGAAGGATTTGTCACAGTGCTGACAGCGGTGACGTTTGACTCCTCTTCCTCTCCGTTTCTATCAACAGAGAAAAACCAAGAGAGTGAGTTAGTGAGGTGCCATGCTGTAGAGCTCTATCTTAAACTAGAAACAACACTTAGAGCAGTGGTTCTTAACCTTGTTGGAGGTACTGACCCCCACCAGTTTCATATGCGCGTTCACCGAACCCTTCTGATGATGGCCAAGCGGGGCGTGTCATCACGAATCATATGAGTCGGGTGTGTGTCTTGACCTCCGCCGAACCCCTGAGTCTGACTCACCGAACCCCTGGGGTTCGATCGAACCCAGGTTAAGAACCCCTGACTTAGAGCATGTCTATGGAACATTGTTTGACTGACGCAATACTTTTCTTAACCCTTGAGTTGTCTTCCCGTCAAAATTGAAAATCAACACTTTTGTTGAGGCTTTGTATGAATGTTTAAAATTTTCTACAATTCTAAATTTTAACAATACATTACACCAACTTATTCACTTTTACTTTTTTACAGTTATTTTTGGAATTTATGGTCAATAAACCTCATTTATAGGAAATTATACCTAATGTTTGAGTGAGAAAAGCAGAAATTAGGAATTATTTAGAATAAAATTAAAGGAATGGATGTTGATGATAATCACAGACTGGAATATGTCAACTTTTACTCAATACTATTTCAAAAACACTTCAACGTTTTCTCCAAATGCTATAAAATTGAATAAGACACCCCAAAATTAATGAAAGTAGAGATTTGTACTTGAAAAAGAGCGTTGGGTGGAATCAATCATGTTATTTTGGGTAATTAAAAAGAACATTGATGTAGGACAATGGGTCATTTTGACCCGAGGACGACATGAGGGTTAATTATCTGCCAACATCACTATTATGGAGTTGCATTATGGGAAATGTAACATTCAGTGTTGGTTAGTTAGTGATAAATAAACTACTTTTGATCAATTTATGTGTGGCCTCCATTTTGTTGCCAGCCTTTAGCCAGCTGGTAACAAATGGGGGATCATCCGGGAATTTTTGTGCCGGGAAAGTTGTAAATGTAACATTTTCCCACAGATTTTGAGCTTTCACTGGTATCTGTAGGGGTTACTGTGTTGTCTTCATGTTGCTGGAACAGCTCTACTCCAGTTAAGTAAATTGGAACCATTGTCCCTGATAGGCATTAGCAATGAGGGGCACCAGTTGACCTTTGACCTTTTGTTTTAGGTTGTTGTTTTTGCTAAATCAAACTTGTATAGCCAGCAGTATTGTGTAAGAAAGTAATATGGTAGTGTAATGTGGTATTGTCCACACAAGCTACATTTCATCAAGCATTTCTGCTCTGGATTAAAACTGCTGAGCATCACTGACGCCTCTGAAAAACACAGGTGCATGTGTCGTGGTCATGGATGTTTAAAAAATAGCTTTGATGTACAGTTGTGTTCAAAATAATAGCATCACTAAACTCATAAATCATATTTTTTGGTAAAAGTGATATTTCTACATGGCAAATAATAATAAAAGTCCTAGAAAACCAACAGTCATGACATGCATAATGCTCATTCTGTGGAATTGAATCTGTAATTGAAAGGAGCATGTTCAAAATAATAGCAGTGTTGTGTTCAATTAGTGAGCTGATTGATTCTGTGAAGAAACAGGTGTCAGTTATGGCCCATATTTAATCTATTTACTGTATATATACATATTTAAGGAAGGAAGAACATGTTGTGTATGCTGGTTAAAGTGCATTTCACACTGAAATGTTCAGCAAAATGGCTCGGTCCAAACATTGCTCTGAGGAACAGAGGACTTTCATTAAAAGTTGATATGAGAGGGAAAGAAACGTTTAAAGAAGTGCAGAAGATTATAAGCAACTCTGCCAAAATCATTTCAAATGCCTTGATATGGCATCCAAAACCTGATCGACGTGGGAAAAAACCTAAGGACACATTGACTGGCCTACGGAGAAATGGAGCAACATTCTGGGGACTGATGAGAGGGAAACTGTTCATTTTGGGTCTAGGAGCCGCAGACAGTTTGTCCTCCGACCCCCCTGCACTGAAATCAAGCCCCAGTCCACTGTGAAGACAGTAAAGCATGGTGGTTATGGGATGTTTCTCATACTGTGGTGTTGGGCCTGTTTATCACGTACCAGGGATCGTGGATCAGTTTCAATACATCAGAATACTTGAAGAGGTTGCCTTATGCTGAAGAAGAAATGCCTTTGAAACGGGTCTTTCAACAAGACAAGGACCCAAACACACCAGGAAGGAGCAAAGTCTTGGTTCCAGATGAACCAGATTGATGTTATGGAGCAGCCAGCCCGATCCCCGGACCTCAATCCCAGAGAACACTTGTAGGGTGACATCATAAATGCTGTTTCTGAGGCCAAACCCAGTAATGCAGAGGAATTATGGGATGTAGTTCAATGGTCCTGGGCTGGGATAGAAGGTTTTGCATACAAAGATGTAATAATTGGTCGAAAGGGGGGTGTCCTAATACCCCCCCCCCCAAAAAAATACATGCATGTCCATTGATCTGCGTTTGTATATCAACAGACAGAGTGAGTTAGTAAGGGGCCATGGTGGAGCGAGCTAAGTAAAACCAGAAGCTTCGTTCACAGCATGTCTGTGTCTAAGTTCCACTGCTGCAGAACCATGGTAACCATGGTTATGCAGCACTATCAAAGGGCCGCAGTTTAATTGACTACCGGTTTTTCTTTGAGGAATTACGGTATAATATATAAATCCTAAAAGACATTTGTGAAACCCTCTGTGTGCATTCATCAATATTGAGATTAGATTTCTGGGACTCTTCAGTCTGGAGTAACCTCTTTCCTTCACTCACCTCCTCCTCCCTGACACCTTTCCTCAAGCCCTCCTTCTTCTTCTCCTCCTCCTCCGTCTCCTTGTGTTTCTGCAGGTACTCGGTGATAAGGTCAAGGTCCAGGTTGTCTTGTGGCTCCCATGTGTTATCCTCACTGGAAAGGTGAGTGCAGACAGAAGAACATCTCCTCACACTTTGTTTTTAGACAATCCATTCTAACTCTAATTATCATTCCTATTATTCCTTTTTTTCTATTGCCATCTTGTAAGGTTATTTAAGGTTATTTGTGGGTCGGCAAAGTAGTGTCAAAATACGTGCTAATACGTGCAAAAACATGCTGACACCTATTTGCAATATGTAAATATATTATATATCTCAGGACCAAGACCACCCAGCATTAGTATTATAGACTCATACTTACTCTGAGAACCCCTTCCATTTCAGCAGAAACTCTACTCTTCCCTTCACCACTCTGCGGTCCAAAACCTTCTCCACCACATACTCCTCTTCCTCCTTTACTGCTGCAGGCTCCTCCTCCTCCTCTTCCTCTTTCACTGCTGCAGCCTCATCCTCCTCTTCCTCTTTCACTGCTGCAGGCTCCTCCTCCTCTTTCTTGCCCTTCTTTCCTGCTCCGGTCGCCAGCTTGCCATCTTCTGAAGGTGCCTTTAGTAGACCCAAGGAGGGGGGGGGGGGGGGGGGGGGGGACATGCAGAGATAATGATGCAGAAGACTAAGATCCTTTTTAAAACATAAAAGTCTGTGAAATTGCGTTCGCTAAACCCACCAGACTCCATGTAAATAATCAGTGATTTTAGCATCGTAAAATACGGCTTTCTAAAACATCTCTGAGCACCGCTGGCTCTGGCTGTCTGGAGTCTGCGTATGTAGGGTGTGCGACTATCGGCTACGTCTTGTCAGTATTTTCTTTCTTTCATTACAATTTCGGGTCTGTCAGTCACAGTGAAAACCGGGGACATTTCCGGGGACCAATCCAGCCGGGGACAGGTCGCCAAAATCGGGGCCTTACCCCGGAAATCGGGGACGTCTGGTCACCCTAATTAAAAGACGACGATGGTTGTCCAGTTGTTGAAGATAAGGCTTGAAGCAAGTCTAAAATAAAACGTAAGCCGGCCACTTCTGTTGAGCACGCAGTGTTCTGAGATGATGTCGAACGACCACTAAATATGACGTCAGCATCAAACATAGACGGAGACGAAAGATCTTTGATTATGTGCCCAGACATGCCAAAGCCCATATTTAAACGGACTAACTCGAACGCAGGATATAATTTCAATCAGAATAAGTCACCTGATAGTGTGAAAAAAATAATACCTAATTTAAAAAAAATAATACCTCTGAGATTACATTTAAAACTTTTAATGGCCTTAAATTTGACATTTTTTATATCACATTTTAATACTTTTTAAAACCCCGCGGACACCCTGATTCATTAATATTGAGATTAGATTTCTGGGACTCTTCAGTCTGGAGTACCCTCTTTCCTTCACTCACCTCCTCTTTCCCGACACCTTTCCTCTTGCCCTCCTCCTTCTTCTCCTCCGTCTCCTTGTGTTTCTGCATGTACTCGGCGATAAGGTCCAGGTCCAGGTTGTCTTGCGGCTCCCATGTGTTATCTTCACTGGAAAGGTGAGTGCAGACAGAAGAACATCTCCTCACACTTTGTTTTTAGACAATCCATTGATCCTTTGAGGGCATGATACAATGCTGCAATCTATGCTGTAGATTATTTGCATACACACATATATACAGTGCAGGCCAAAAGTTTGAACACACCTTCTCATTCAATGCGTTTCCTTTATTTTCATGACTATTTACATTGTAGATTATCACTGAAGGCCTCACAACTATGAATGAACACATGTGGAATTATGTACTTAACAAAAAACTGTGACTGAAAACATGTCTTATATTCTAGTTTCTTCAAAGTAGGCAAGGCAAGGCAAGGCAGCTTTATTTGTATAGCACATTTCAGCAACAAGGCAATTCAAAGTGCTTTACACAAAATCAGTTAAACAGATAAAACAGAAGTAAAAACAGTTAAAAATCATAAGCATTAAAAACCGGTAAAACACATGAATAGACAGTTAAAAACAAAGAGAAACATAAAACACAAGAATAAAATTTACAGTGCAGCATAAGAAATTTAAAGAAATGATTAGTCATTTAAAGAAAGGCAGCATCAAATAGAAAGGTCTTCAGCCTTGATTTAAAAGAACTGAGAGTAGCAGCGGATCTACAGGTTTCTGGGAGTTTATTCCAGATATGAGGAGCATAGAAACTGAACGCTGCTTCACCCTGTTTAGTTCTGACTCTGGGGACAGAAAGCAGACCTGTCCCAGATGACCTGAGAGGTCTGGGTGGTTCATAATGTAGTAGCAGATCAGAAATGTATTTTGGACCTAAACCGTTAAGTGATTTATAAACTAGCAAGAGTACTTTGAAATCAATTCTTTGAGACACAGGAAGCCAGTGTAAAGACTTCAGAACTGAGTGATGTGATCCAGTCTCTTGGTCTTAGTGAGGACTCGAGCAGCAGCGTTCTGAATCAGCTGCAGCTGTCTGATTGATTTTTTAGGGAGACCTGTAAAGACCCCGTTACAGTAGTCAAGTCTACTGAAGATAAAGGCATGGACAAGTTTTTCCAAATCCTGTTGACACATAAGTCCTTTAACCCTTGATATATTCTTAAGGTGATAGTAGGCTGACTTTGTAATTGTCTTAATGTGGCTGTTAAAGTTCAGGTCTGAGTCCATGACTACACCAAGATTTCTGGCTTTGTCTGTTGTTTTTAACATTGTTGTTTGAAGCTGAGCGCAGACTTTTAATCGTTCCTCTCTTGCTCCAAAAACAACCACTTCAGTTTTTCCTTCATTTAATTTCAGAAAGTTCTGGCACATCCAGCCGTTAATTTGTTCGATGCACTTAGTCAGTTTTTGTATTGGACTATAGTCCCCTGGCGATAAGGTTATGTAAATTTGTGTGTCGTCCGCATAACTATGGTAACTTATTTTGTTTTTCTCCATAATCTGAGCCAGTGGAAGCATGTAGATGTTAAACAGAAGAGGCCCCAGAATGGAGCCTTGCGGAACTCCGCACGTCATATTTGTACGCTCAGATGCATAATTACCTATAGACACAAAGTAATCCCTATTCTTTAGGTAGGATTCAAACCAGTTTAGTACTAAGCCAGAAAGGCCAACGTAGTTTTCCAATCGGTCTAGTAGTATGTCGTGGTCGACCGTGTCAAATGCAGCACTGAGATCAAGTAACACTAAGACTGAAATTTTGCCATTATCTGTGTTAAGGTGGATGTCATTAAAGACTTTGACAAGAGCCGTTTCAGTGCTGTGGTGTGGTCGGAAACCCGACTGAAAGGTATCAAAACTGTTGCTTAGTGACAAGAAATGGTTGAGTTGTTGAAAGACTACTTTTTCAATGATTTTACTTAAAAACGGAAGGTTTGATATTGGCCTATAGTTGCTCATTAGTGACTTGTCTAGGTTGTTCTTTTTTAAGAGTGGCTTGATTACTGCAGTTTTCAGGGCCTGTGGAAAGATTCCTGAAAGAAGAGATGTGTTCACAATCTGTAGAAGATCAGAAGTCAAACAATTGGAAACATTTTTGAAAAGTCCCGTTGGTAGAACATCAAGGCAACAGGTCGAGGTTTTCAGATGTTGAATAATGTCCTCCAGGTTTGTATGGTTGATCGTGTGAAATTCTGTCATATTGGAACTATTTTTGCTTGAACACTGTGACAACACATATCCTGAACTTGATATGGAGGCACTGACTGTTTGTCTAATCTTTTGAATTTTGTCTTTGAAGAAGGAGGCAAAGTCATTGCAGGCCTTGGTAGATAAAAGTTCAGATGCTACTGGTACTGGAGGGTTTGTTAACCTATCAACAGTAGCAAACAAAGCACGTGAATTATTATTGTTTCTAGAGATAATATCAGAGAAAAAGGACCTTCTTGCATTCCTCAGTTCCAAATTATAAATGCGAAGTCTCTCTTTATAGGAGTTATAATGGACCAGGAGATTTGTTTTTCGCCACCTTCGTTCAGCTTTCCTACACTCTCTTTTTTCTGTTCTCACCAGTAGGACATTTCTCCATGGAGATCTTTTCTTACCAGATACAACTTTGACCTTAGTGGGAGCAATGGCATCAATAACATTTGTAATTTTACAGTTGAAATTATCTACAAGCTCAGTGACTGAGAGCCCAGAGAGGGCTGGTGTGGAGGAGAAAAGCTGTATAAATGTGTCACTGGTGTTTTCAGTGATATACCGTTTTCTGATTATCTTTGTTTGGACACTTTTGGGCACAGAGATAGAGCCGTTAAAGAAAACACAGGAATGATCTGAGAGAGCAACGTCAGTCACCACAACCTTGGAAATGTTCAGACCTTTGGAGACAATCAAGTCCAGAGTGTGCCCCTTATTGTGGGTGGGCTCCGTCACATGCTGAGTCAGTCCATAGTTCTCAAAAACACAACACAGCTCTTTGGTCCCCCTGTCCTGGGGGCTGTCAACATGAATGTTAAAATCACCCGCAATGATTACACAATCAAAGTTAATGCAGATAATAGACAGCAATTCAGTGAAGTCATCAATGAAGGTTGCAGAATATTTAGGTGGCCTGTAGATATTTAGAAACATCGCTTGAGGGGAAGATCTTAATTGAAGAGCAACATATTCAAAAGAAACAAAATTTCCATAACATATTTTCGTACAGTGGAATGAGTCATTAAACAAAATGGCGACTCCACCTCCTTTCTTATTCACTCTATTCTCACTCATAAAACTGAAGTTAGGGGGAGCTGACTCAATGAGAACAGCAGCACTGTTATTATGGTCTAACCAGGTTTCAGTTAAAAACATAAAATCTAGATTGTGCTTAGTAATAAAATCATTGATTAAAAATGATTTTCCTGCCAAAGACCTGACGTTTAGTAAGGCTAGTGTTAGTGTGTTTTCATTTTTTGGGACAGGCTGTAGCTGACGAGGAATGGATGCTAAATTTGCTAAGTTTGCAGTTAAGTGCTTATTCACCATTCTTTTCCTATTACCTATCACAACAGAAATTGAGGAATTGAATCCACAGGGCCCGGGCTTGTCTTGAAAAGAGTCATTAATATCACTAGTCCTGCAGCCAAGGCCCGGCACATATCAGATAGTGCTTGCCAGATTTTGCACACAAGCGTCCTTATCAGTCTGGGGGGAAGGAGTTTTCTGACATCCTGGTAGTGGTGCTTGGCGTTTTACTTTTGCCCGGGGTTGAGCCATGGGGGTAGGAAGGGGTGTATAATTGATGGGGGAAATAAGGGAAAGGGTGTGTGGAGACATCAGTAGAGACAGCGATGAATCCTCAGAAGGTTCGGGGTTGGGAAGGTTTGAGGGGTGCTGGACGGGTGAAGAGGGGAGTGGAGGTTTCGTGTCTCTGCTCTCTGGTCTCCCATGGTCAAATCTTTGCACAGGCGGGGGCTGTGCTGGATCACTGCCGCACTTTGTTGTGTCTTCCTTTTGTTTTGTGACCTTGGCAGAGGGAGCAGATGTGTAGCGCAGAAAGTAAAGCAGATTAGAGGTGAACAGCTTTACTCCTGGCTTGTTAAGGGAAAGTCTATCTGCTTTAAAAAGATGTCTGCGCTCCCAGAAAATGTTTAAATTGTCAATGAACTTCAGAGAGTGGACGGTACATTCAGTTGAAAGCCATTTGTTTAGTCCCAACAGTCGGCTGAATCTCTCATCTCCTCTTCTGACTGACGGTATAGGACCACTGATAAACACATTTGCGTTTAGGGGGGTGACTGTGTCAAGCAGTTCCCTAAAGTCCAGTTTCAGCAATTCAGACTGTTGCTTTACAACATCATTTGACCCTATATGCAGAATAATGTTCTTCACAGTTGGGTGTGCTGCCACGATATCTGGGATTTTTTGGGTCAAGTCAGACACCATGTCTTTGGGAAAACATAGTATTTTGGTGTTTTTACTGTTTTTTAAATCTTTTACAGCAGAGTCACCCACAATCAGGGTTTGAGGCCCAGTTGTTAGCTTTTTACTTTTTGAATTGCTCTCAGTCCTTACCCTGCTGTGTGGTGATGAGACGCAGTCCCGGTCATCAGATGACTGCCCAGCGTCCTGCAGCAGAGGAGCAAATCTGTTATCCAGTTGCACACCAGGTTGTTGGGGGGGCATTTTGTTGCTTATTTTCCCTTTTGCAGCTGTCCACGGCTGTGTCCTACTAGGTACAGGGGTTGAAGAGGCGCTCTGCCCAGATGATAGTGCAGGCCAGCCGGTCATATCACAAATCTCAGGGCGCTGTGCCCGGCCCGTTAGTCGTCCTCCCATTTCCCAGGAAAATGATTTACTCTTAGGCTTCGCACCAGACGAGTTCCAGGGAGGACCGCCACTTGTTGATTTATTACCAGTTCCACCCTCCTGTTTCTTTGTAGTCTTGTTGGTGCTAATTAGCCGTGTGTTAGCATGCTTCTGTCCATTGTTATGGGTCCATGGTAAAGTGGTGTCATTTCCACAAGATCCGTTAACTTCCACGTTCACTTCTAGTAGGTGAACCTTGGTTTCCAGAAGTGCAATCTTCTGAAGGAGTTTGTAGTAGTCTTCTACGGAGAAAGGAGGCATCTTGCTGCTAATTAGCTTTAGCTACAATCACTGTAGGACAGGCTTGAGCTATTGGTAGGCCACGCTCACGCAGAAAAATTTTAAAATATGGCAATAGCCTACTATGTCTACAAAAAATGTATAGTCCAGTGTTTTTGAAGTGTCCAAGAGCCGCTGCTCATAGTTTCTCAGAGGAAAAGCACGATTATCAGCAAAAATATGCAAGCAGAAGCAGGAGCAAGCAGCAAAGCGTCTGCACTGTAAGAAGCAGGAAGCAGGGTCGCCCCCCTTTGCTTTTTTGATAGTGCTGCAAATCCTTGGTGTTCTCTCAATGAGCTTCATGAGGTAGTCACCTGAAATGGTTTCCACTTCACAGGTGGGCATTTTCAGAGTTAATTAGTGGACTTTCTTGCCTTATTAATGGAGTTGGGACCATCAGTTGTGTTGTGCAGAAGTCAGGTTGATACACAGCCGACAGCCCTACTGTTACAATTCATATTATGGCAAGAACCAATCAGCTAAGTGAAGAGAAACGAGTGGCCATCATTACTTTAAGAAATGAAGGTCAGTCAGTCCGGAAAATTTGAATGTGTCCCCAAGTGAAGCCGCTAAAACCATCAAGCGCTACAATGAAACTGGCACACATGAGGACCGCCCCAGGAAAGGAAGACCAAGAGTCACCTTTGCTGCTGAGGATAAGTTCATCTGAGTCACCAGCCTCAGAAATCACAAGTTAACAGCAGCTCAGATTAGAGACCAGATGAATACCACACAGAGTTCTAGCAGCAGGCACATCTCTAGAACAACTGTTAAGAGGAGACTGAATCAGGCCTTCATGGTCAAATAGTAGCTAGGAAACCACTGCCAAGGAGAGGCAACAAGCAGAATAGATTTGTTTGGGCCAAGAAACACAAGGAATGGACATTAGACCAGTGGAAATCTGGGCTTTGTTCTGATGAGTCCAAGTTTGAGATCGTTGGTTCCAACCGCTGTGTCTTTGTGCGACGGAGAAAAGGTGACCGGATGGGTTCTACATGCCTGGTTCCCATCGTGAAGCATGGAGGAGGAGGTGTGGGTGTGCTTTGCTGGTGAGACTGTTGGGGATTTATTCAAAATTGAAGGCATACTGAACCAGCATGGCTACCACAGCATCCTGCAGCGACATTCCATCCCATCCGGTTTGTGTTTAGTTGGACCATCATTTATTTTTCAACAGGACAATGACTCCAAACACTCCTCCAGGCTGTGTAGGGGCTATTTGACCAAGAAGGAGAGTGATGGAGTGCTTTGCCTCCACAGTCACCGGACCTGAACCCAATCCAGATTGTTTGGGGAGAGCTGGACTGCAGAGTGAAGGCAAAAGGGCCAACAAGTGCTGAGCATTCTGGGAACTCCTTCAAGACTGTTGGGAAACCCTTTCAGGTGACTACCATTCAAGAGAATGCAAAGAGTGTGCAAAGCAGTAATCACAGTAAAGGGGGGGTACTTTGAGGAAGCTAGACTATATATGACATGTTTTCAGTTATTTCACACTTTTCATAATTCCACATGTGTTCATTCATAGTTGTGATGCCTTCAGTGATAATCTACAATGTAAATAGTCATGAAAATAAAGGAAATGCATTGAGTTATATGATAATGATATATATATACACACAATATATCAGGACCAAGAACACCAAGTATTAATATTATAGACTCATACTTACTCTGAGAACCCCTTCCATTTCAGCAGAAACTCTACTCTTCCCTTCACCACTCTGCGGTCCAAAACCTTCTCCACCTCATACTCCTCTTCCTCCTCCTTCTTGCATTCCTTTCCTGCTCTGGTCGCCAGCTTGCCGTCTGCTGAAGGTGCTTTTGGTAGACCCAAAGGGGGGGGGGGGGGGGGGGGGGACAGGTACATGCAGAGATAATAATACAAGGGTTAGAAGAACTAATGGGAGGTGTGAGTAAAGAGTGTCAAGTATCTCCTGCATTCAGACTGGAAGAACAACTAAAATGTAAGGCCCAAAAGTCATTAACTGGAGCTACAAGCTACATGCACAGTAGCCTGGACCAACCACACTTCATTTAGCAGAACATCTCCAGATGTTCCTGTGTGAAAATGGAAAGTTCAGAAAGACATTTTGATGGTGCAACAAGGCAGGCCTGGCCGCTTCTTTAAGGGAATAACTGTAAAGATTCCCAAAGAATATGTTAACATTAGCCATCTTATATCTAACTGGGATGTTTTGGGAGTGATTGGAGCAGGATTGTTGAGGACGAAGTAATGTTACACAGACTGATAAGCCATGGATGCAGCACATTGACATAGTGTGTGTGTGTGTGTGTGTGTGTGTGTGTGTGTGTGTGTGTGTGTGTGTGTCTGTCTGCTCTCTGTCAACATGCACATGTGTTTCTTCTATCAGGGTGAACAGTTCCTTCCTGAGACTATGTAGCAGAGCCAAAGTCGTTGCGTCCAGAGCTCAGCCCCGCCCACGACTATTCTGATTGGTTTAAAGAAAACAAACAAGCCAAAACATTTCTTCTACAGTAAAAGAACGAAGCAAAAAAATCCCAGTTAAAGCTGTTTTTAACTTTAATAAATGAAAACATCTTTCTAAGAGACAACAAGGAATCCTGTTAAATAATCATGATTTCAATAGAAACCAAAGTAATTGGGATTCATATCTCTTTCCCTAACGTACGACACGGAAAAGCTTCAAATGATCACATTTCAGAAACATAAAAATCAGCAACTGTTTGTTTGTTTGAAGATATATTTCAGGCAACGCATTAAAGCTTGGTCTATTTGCTGGAATGTTCCAAGGTAACAGTTGGTAGCTAACGTTAGCAGATAAGCCCGTTGACAGTGTTGAGTCATGAAAAGTTAAAAACAATGTATTTATGCTAAAGTATGCTGCAGTCGGGTTGAGAAGATTTGATTTAATTCAGTGGTGAATGCTCCATATCAAGCTGTTTAATTATCATCTGTTGTCTCAGGGACGAGTAGATCAGGACGGCCCTATTGTCCCCCCCCCCCCCCACTCTAAAGAAATGATTAGGTCAAGTCTGGCATCTCACATATAGAAAGAAACCTTTTGCTTCACCCCCCCCCCCCCCCCCCGCTGTCTTAGACTATAAGACAATACAATGTTGATTAACTGTATTTTTGTGTCTCTTTTATGTAGTGTTAACTAGCATGTTAGTTAGCAGTAATTGGCCTTTGTCTATGTTAATGTTAACTAGCATGCTTGTTAGCAGTAATTAGCCTGTGCCTATGTTAATGTTAACTAGCATGTTAGTTAGCAGTAATTAGCCTGTGTCTGTTAATGTTAACTAGCATGTTAGTTAGCAGTAATTAGCCTTTGTCTATGTTAATGTTAACTAGCATGCTTGTTAGCAGTAATTAGCCTGTGCCTATGTTAATGTTAACTAGCATGTTAGTTAGCAGTAATTAGCCTGTGTCTGTTAATGTTAACTAGCATGTTAGTTAGCAGTAATTAGCCTGTGCCTATGTTAATGTTAACTAGCATGTTAGTTAGCAGTAATTAGCCTGTGCCTATGTTAATGTTAACTAGCATGTTAGTTAGCAGTAATTAGCCTGTACCTATGTTAATGTTAACTAGCATGTTAGTTAGCAGTAATTACTTATGGTTACAACTTTCAGACAGGTTGCTCACGTCACATTTACGTCGTCAGTTGGAGGCTGCGCAGTAACGCTCAGCATCACCGGAAAAGCGCTTCTAATAGACTTCACTGGTCTCCATGGAAACAACGGGACCTGTTGGTCCACTTCTTTAACTGTCTATGGTTTCACTCACTCACTTAAAACAACTACTAACTGGCTCTATTAGACTACAAGCTAGTGCTAGCTTGTAGGCTAATAGAGCCAGTTAGGTCAGTTGGGTCAGTGTTTTCTTTCTTTCATTCCAATTTCTGTTCTGTCAGTCACAGTGAAAACCGGGGACATTTCCGGTGACAGGTCACCAAAACCGGGGACTGTTCCCTGAAACCGGGGACGTCTGGTCACCCTCCACAAGGACTTTAGCTTGTGCTACACTAACTGCTAACGATGCTAACGGGCTAACGATGCTAACAGCCGTTGGTATCATAACTTTAACAAACTGTATGGATGTAAAACAATATGAACACACACACACACACACATATGTATGTTTTTCATATGTTTACATATAGAAATGAATGAATGTATGAATGTTTACCTTCTGTCTGGTTCAGTAAGTGCAGCTAATCAGCCCCGGTAAAAATAACTGATTCTCTTCATAATCACGGATAACGGTCGCCGAAGGCCCGCCCCTCTGCCCTCACATCGACAGCTGATTGGACGGGACGTTAACAGCAACCAATAGAATTGAAGTAGGTCAACAGATTTTAAAAAACTGTATTTTTACTGTAACACTGAACAAATTCAAAATAAATTATTTAACGGTTACAAAAAACAACGGAAAAACTACAAAATAATATGTAATATAGAGTATACATAATTAAATCAATCTGACATGTGTGTAGTAATAACAATAACTGAACTTTTCTTTCATAAACATTATATTAATATTTAAAATCCTGAAAATGTAGAAAGTATATATGTGTGTGTGTGTGTGTGTGTGTGTGTGTGTGTTAATATTGTGAGTACATTTCTTGAGTTATTATTGTATGAAATTATGGTTTAAATTATGATAAATGTATATATTAACTCAGTGTTCACATCACTCCAGTTTGGATGTCTTTACACTTTTTTCCTGCCCCTCAAAGAATGTATTTCAAAATGCTACTGCATACACAGAACCACGGGGGGATGGTGTCCAGGTTGAAATATACACAAGTTATACTTTAAATATTAACAGATTATTAAAATGAAAAGTGGGCGTGTACAGGGAGGGATAAGAGGCTGATTCACATATGCACACTTGTAGGTAATATGTGATTTATAAACAGAATATTACATACAGATGTGCATGCACATGGTTTTATCGAGCTGATTTATTTTTGGCTTTTGGGAGTACGTACACTTTCTGTAAGGATCCTACATGCAGTTTTATAAATAAAACCCCAGATTATATGGATTATGGTGGGTTTGGTGATAGTGCTCTATAAAAGTAGTGATTATTTACATGGAGTCTGGTGGAGATATGCTGCTCTATACACGCTAAAAGTAGTGATTATTTACATGGAGTCTGGTGGAGATATGCTGCTCTATACACTAGAAGTAGTGATTCTTTAGATAGATAGATATTCATTGATCCCAAAAAAATGGGAAATTACAGTGTTACAGCAGCACACAAAATATACATACATACAATTTACATGAAATAATAATAATAATAATGACAAAATATAAGAATATAAGAACAAATATTTAAGTATGTACAAGATGGGAAAAACAAAATCTGCAACTGTTTAAGTATGCTAAAATGTAAATGAACCAATCGTGCCGGTTGCCCTTATTGCAATATTGTGGTGTCTCAGAGTCTCATCTAGCACCCAGGGATGACGCGTTGAAGAGTTTTATTGCCTGTGGTAGGAATGATTTCCTGTAGCGGTCCGTGCTGCATTTAAACTGTCGAAGCCTCTTTGAGAAGGAGCTCCTCTGTAGGACCAGTGGGGGGTGGAGAGGGTGGTCAGGGTTATCCATGATAGATAACAGTTTGATCAGTGACCTCCTCTCCACCACAGCTTCAAAAGTGTCCTGTTTGCAGCCGATCACGGAGCCAGCCTTCCTGATCAGTTTGTTCAGTCTGTTTGTATCGCTGGCTCCGATGCTGCTGCCCCCCCCAGCAGATGGCGGAGGACAACAGAGCGCTGGCCAGAACAGACTGGTAGAAGATCTCCAACATCCTGCTGCACACGTTGAAGGATCTCAGCTTCCTCAGGAGATAGAGTTTGCTCATCCCCTTCTTGTAAACAGCAGTACTGTTGACCTTCCAGTTCAGCCTGCTGTCAATGTTGACACCCAGGTATCTGTACTCCTCCACCATGTCCACGTCACTTCCCAGGATGCAAAGGGGCTGCGGAGCCGTTCCCTTCCTCCTGAAGTCGATCACCATCTCTCTGGTCTTATCCACGTTCAGAAGCAGGTGATTCTTACCAGACCACTCCACAAAGTCACCCACCAGTGCCCTGTACTCTCCCTCCTGTCCATCCCTTATACACCCAACAACTGCAGAGTCATCAGAAAACTTCTGTAGGTGACATGACTCTGAGTTGTACTGGAAATCTGTGGTGTACAAGGTGAACAGAAAAGGAGAAGCACAGTCCCCTGTGGGGCCCCCGTGCCACTCACCATCTACTCAACATCAGACGGAACACGGTCCAGACCGACAAACTGTGGTCTGTCTGTCAGGTTGTCAGTGATCCAGGAGACTGTGGACGCACCAACACCCATCATCCGCAGCTTCTCACCTAGTAGCACAGTAAATGGGTCAGTAAAACAGTAATATTTTTCATTCATGTGTACACTGCCAAGAATGAGAGACAAAACATATTTGAAGAACCTTAAAGAAAGTCCATTTTCCATTCATTTTTACAATTCTATGTATAACTATGCCCTAATTGACTGAGAAGAGAAGGCATTGCTGTGGGTTTTTATTCAATTGTTGTTCAACCCTTTTCAAACAGTAACAGGACATAGTTCTCACTTCAAACCATAAGCCTGATTCCACTAGGGATTGAACCCAGGACCTTCTGCGTGTAAAGCAGATGTGATAACTACTACACTATGTAACCTCTGACGTACTGTCATCTTTAACATAATCAGAACAATACAGTAAAAATAATGGCTGGAGGTGAGGTTCTGAAAAGACATGGGCTTATATTTTATTATTTGCATTGAATTCTTTCTAAAGACTTTTTAAATGACAATTGCCAGGTGGTACCAAATACATAGTTCTTACTTTAAAGCATAAGTCTGGTTCCACTGGGGATTGAACCCAGGACCTTCTGCGTGTAAAGCAGATATGATAACTATTACACTACGGAACCTCTGTAATATTGTTATTTTTAACATAATCAGAACCATACTGTAAATAAAATGGATGGAGGTCAGGTTCTAAGAAGTGAAACCAATGCAAGAGCACTGAAGAAGTCTTTCAAATAGACAATACGTCCTTGGAGCATGTTTTTTTTGATTGTCGAGTATAGTTCACTCCAATTTTTAAGACTTTTCAAGGGACGCCTGCCAGGTGATAACAGGACATAGTTCTTACTTTAAACCTTAAATTTGGTTCCACTGGGGATTGAACCCAGGACCTTCTGCGTGTAAAGCAGAAATGATAACTACTACACTACGGAACCTCTGTGACATGGCTTTTCTTTACATAACCTGCATATAAATGTGACCTGAACCATAGACTGTAGAATTAGCTGTACTGTAGCTCCGGCTCTGAAAAGTGAAAACAATGCAATGGTGAACGAAGTGAAGTGAGGTTTCTTTTCAGCACTGTAGCCAGGCTGACGGATGGTCACAGCTCTATTGAGCCAAGTATTCCCATAGCTCTTAGTAGTAACGACTTTATGAGATTCGTCAATGATAAAATTACAACTATTAGGAGCAAAATTCACCAACACCTGCCTTTAACTGGCACTGACTTATCTCTAAAGTCAGGAACCTTAGAAACAGCTGTAAAACCAGACACATGTTTAGACTGCTTTGCTTCACTTGATCTTTATCAATTTAATTCAATTATTTCTTCATCTAAACCATCAACCTGCCTCTTAGACCCCATCCTGACTAGGCTACTTAAAGAAGTTTGACCATTAGTCAACACTTCTTTACTAGATATAACCAATCTGTCTTTATTAACAGGCTATGTACCACAGTACTTTAAAGTAGCTGTAATTAAACCTCTTCTGAAAAAGCCCAACCTTGATCCAGATGTTTTAGCCAACTATAGACCTATATCCAACCTTCCATTTCTCTCTAATATTCTTGAGAAAGCAGTCGCCAAACAGCTGTGTGACTTTCTGCATAGCAACATCTTATTTGAGGATTTTCAGTCAGGATTTAGAGTTCATCATAGCACAGAGACAGCACTTGTGAAAATTACTAATGACCTCCTAATTGCATCAGACACAGGACTTATCTCTGTATTGGTGTTATTAGATCTCAGTGCTGCATTTGATACCATCGACCATCTTATCTTATTATAGAGATTGGAACATTTAATTGGCATTAAAGGAACTGCCCTAAGCTGGTTTAAGTGTTATTTATCAAATCAATCTCAATTTGTGGTCCAAGATTGTTGAGCTCAAACGGCTCACACATTATGATTTCAGCCTTCACAGGAAGAAACAATTAGTCAGAAAGAAATAGCAACATTATAATTAGCCTGCCCTGCAGGGAAAGCACACCAGCTTACAAATTACCACATTGTCTAGCTAGCAAACTAGGTATTTACACTGTTTTCAAAGAGCACTTTTGCGGTTTGTTTTACTTCGGTTGCTAAGCAACCCAGCGGCGGTATCATGCAGTAAATACCTTTAACTGTCTATGGCAAGTACAGATGTTTCATAAAAACAGTAAAAACATGCAGGGCTATAACATAACCTTATGTCTGCACTAAATAACCAAAACAGTGGCATTAAGATGGAAATAGACTAGATAGTTCAACTTGATGTCCCTTAAAATTCACAGTTTATTTTTGTAACATATTGGTGTATGTATAATTGGAGATTTTTTTAAGATGTGTAAAGTCCTGACCATTCCCTGACTGGGAATTAAACCCGGGCCACGGCGGTGAGAGCGCCTAATCCTAGCCACTAGACCATCAGGGAGTCACATTTATCAAATTTATTTTTGTAGATGTGAGTTTCCTTTGTGGGTAATTTAGCATCTTTCTCATCTTTTCTCTCATTTCCTCTTTTTTCCTCCTTTTTCCTCTTTTTTCTTCTTCCCTACCTCTTTCCCTTTTTCCTCTTCTTCCCCCCCCTTACAGATTGTTGCTCCCCAGCTTTGGCGCAATGGATAAGGCGTCTGAGTAGGAATCAGAAGATTCTAGGTTCAACTCCTGGCTAGCTCGTAGTGCTCTTTAGCAACTAAATCCCTTGTTTGTCATTTCCAACTTTACCCCCCAGGACAAACTCTACAAAAATGTACATCTATAAATAGCCAAATGATGAGTAATTATTGTTTCAACATGTGTGTAAGTTCATCTATAGTCATCATAGTGTCAGTCAACTACAGCAATAATCAAGCTCTTGTTGTTGGTTTTCTGTTTTTGCTTGCTAATCATTTTTCCTTGAACATAAAAATTGTCCCTGAAGGACAGAATCAGCAGTGCTAGATAAACCATCCATAAAATGTTCATTTGAGTCATCACTCAACTCACTCAACTAGTCAAGGAACAGCAAGAGACTTGGTATTTAAGAGTACAAACTGACTATGTGACAGATGTGTAATCTATCATGTCCTGCCCTCTGAAGCTCTAGCCAGGCGCCATTCCTCGCCTAAAACAATATGAGTCATTCCAGTAAGTGAAGAGGAAACTCACATCTACAAAGATAAATTTGATGGATGTGACTACCTGATGGTCTAGTGGCTAGGATTCGGTGCTCTCACTGCTGCGGCCCGGGTTCAATTCCCGGTCAGGGATTGGTCAGTACTTGAAAGATTCAGGTGTAAGATTTGAAAGAATAAGTTTGTGGACTTGTTTTCGGTTCATTTAGATTTGTCAAATTCTTCCTCATTAGTTTAACGCTAGAACCCCAACACTTTTAAAGAGTACCATTTCCTTTAAATCAGACCTTTGACAGCGGATGTATCCTTTTGTGATCATTGATGTGTCATAAACACTTCATCTGCCTCTATCTCAATAACAGTTCTTTTCCTTTTTTCAAACAGTAACTTGTAATGGAAAATTACATTTAACCAATGATTTTCATATTAATTATTCATAATAAGATCTCAAATGTTCCTGAGAGTATATGACTTCTGTATCTGTCAAATGTGTGTTTCTCCTTGATGGGAGACAACTGGGTTTGTTATGACTCCACACCATTACCATTTACATTTTTGATTTTTTAATCTGATCTGAGACATTAGTTCCAAATGAAAACAATTGTTGTCAGAAGTGGGATTTGAACCCACGCCTCCAGAGGAGACTACGACCTGAACGCAGCGCCTTGGACCGCTCGGCCATCCTGACTGATCCAATGAAGTTTCAGTAAGACCTGTATAAAAAATTATAATTTAGTAAATTAAACATGTCATGATATAGTAGGTTCTCAGTCATCCATGTCATAGTTAACAAGGGAAGGTTTCTCAACTGTCAGCCCAAATATATGGGCGTTCATGGAGACATGGAAGAAAGTCACCAGGGTGGCAATGTGTTTGACAATGGCAATACATTGCAAGGGATGTGAAGGCAATGTGCAATAGAGGCCAAATCCTATGGTGGGAATCAAGATCCACCAATGTTTCTGTCCACAATGTCCACCTGAATCCAGAAATGTCCCTGCCAGATGGGAAATAGACTGACAATTGGGTCAACAATTATCTTCAAAATGTCTAACTGAGTCCACAAATATACCTGCCAGATGGGAAATAAACTGATAACTGTCTTTATGGTCTAAATGTGTAAAATATTGCCGTACATTGCCCACATTGAGTCCAGATGTGTCCGTTTTGGTTCCTGATCCATGCTATTACCCCAAAAGATCCCAACTAGGCCAAGGGCAACTGGACTTGGTAAAAGGTTCTCCGCAGAAGTTTTGTCTCTCATCCAAGAGACTTCTTTAGTTGTTTTTTTACACAGAAAGGGTTGGACACAGTGCCCACTCCCCCACCCATATCTGACAATTGAAAGCTGTGGGGAAAGGGGGGTTCCAAAGCTAATAGATCATTCAACAAGCAGTTCTGAGGCACTATACTGGCCCATTCAGGATGAGCACTGTAAACTCTGACTGCAGCAACACAAGTTCCAGTCTCAGTGATACCTAATTTTTATGGTGATTACGAGACTGAATGCAAAGTGTGTATCCCCCATGTAACTCAAAGCCTATCACTTCCAGTCAGTACTATCAAAAGTGGAGCTCCTTCAAGTTACATAACAACCAGGTGACTCCTCAACGTGCCCCCACCAACATACTGTTTAAAGTCTAAATGGCCAAGGACATTAAACCTGTAAGCTCACTTTAAACAAAATGTGGAAAGTGTAATGGTTGATCTTTTTACCCTTTGCTGTGGCTTAAAATCAGGTTCCACTGAGATTTGAACTCAGATTGCTGGATTTAGAGTCCAGAGTGCTCACCATTACACCATGGAACCTTTGAAAGTGCTGCAAGGGTTTACTAGGCAGTTTCTTTCATAATATCCACATGTGTGATATTAAAGGCAAACGACAATCACAACGCCGATTAAAAAGCAAAAAATACTGACCAGAAATATTTGATTTTTGAGACATATATTATGTACGGGGGCATAGTTGGCATACAGCTCTCATTTAATACAGGACCATTAAACCAGATCTTACAGAACTTGCTACAGACCTTCATTGGCTAGATAGCCATTCTCATGCCGAGAGTTGAACCCGGGCCACCTGGGTGTAAACCAGGAATCCTAACCCCTAGACCATATGGGACTGACTCCACATTAATAACAGGGATTTCATGAATCAATTCATAGTCTGGCTGGAAACAGGCCTTCTCTTTAACATGAAGCAGCTTCTTAAGAAAGTTTTATCTTGAAGCTTTTGAGTGGTCTTTAGGTTTTTATCTGCTTTAACTATTACCGGACAGCGGGGGCACGGAGCAGAGCAGAGAGGCCGTTAGGGAGGAATCCTCCTCCGGGTTCAGCTCCATTTTGAACTGGCGGTAAAAATCTTAACGTCTGAACTTTATGACAAATAGAAATGTTGACAGGTTGATTTCTGTTAATAACAAACAACTATAGTCAATAGAAAAAGAAAATATATATATGAAAAGCCGTCTTGGTTCATCTTTCCACTGTTCCTACAATCACCACTCTGGTTCAATTCAATTCAATTTTATTCATAGTATCAATTCATAACAAGAGTTATCTCAAGAAACTTTACAGATAGAGTAGGTCTAGACTACACTCCAGAATTTACAAGGACACAACAATTCTAGTAGTTTTCTCCAGAGCAAGCAACAGTGCGACAGTGGCGAGGAAAAACTTCCTTTTAGGCAGAAACCTCGGACAGACCCAGGCTCTTGGTAGGCGGTGTCTGACGGGCCGGTTGGGGTTAGTGGAAATAACAAAAATAGAAAAAATAGTAGTTTATAGCAGTTCTTTGTAGTAGTTCATGGCATAGCACGGCACTGTGCGGCATTACAAGGCACAGCAGGATGTAGCTGGGCACCGTAGAGTGTAGCAGATGAACATGGCACCGCAGAACGTGTAGTGGGACCATGGCGACAGCTGCTACCATGATTTTGGAGCCTCCCTGATCCGAGGGAACATGCTGGGGAAAAAAGAACATAAGGACTCCGGGGAATGACTCCCCAGAGCTTGGTTAGTAACACGCATTTCTGGGACATGGATGCACTTAAATGCAATACTCTGGTCTGGTTGGAAACTAAAGGATCTAAACTAAAAGGATGTTCCTCTTTAACTAAAAGGTCTATCTCTGTAGGGATCCATCCCATGATGTTGTCATACACTTAGAATAATAATCTGAGTCTGTCAGCAGCAACAACACAACCTTTAGTGGACGCTGACTTTACCTTTAAATTAGGAGTTTAAACAGAGACACAACAGGAAGAATAAATCCATCAAATCAAGTCCCCAATAATCAGCATGTGGCCTTGTTTTATTTCAGGTAGTCAGCATGGAGCTGTTCCACATTCCCAGACATTTAAAACAAGTCAATCACTGGCGTTATTCTACGAGTCAGATGAATAAATCAGCTGTTTGCTATTTGAGCTGCTCTGTTTCCTGCTGCTCCGTCATTCTTTAGTGTCCTCTGGAAACAGGTTGCTGTCCTTTATGTTTCTTTTGGATGACATCATCAGTGTCTTTGCTTTAGTCTGAAGAAACTCCAACAGATTTAAAACCACATGCAGTCACAGAAAATACAAACGGGGAATAGAAAATGTCAGACAAAGAATATGAAATGAAAAGTCCACAAAGTAGGAAAATATAATGTCAATCTACCAAACAACAATAACTGGAGAGCATCCAATTAAACATGGCCGACTTCCAGTATGTCGGAAATGAAGAGAGGAATGTTTGTGTTACAGGCCTCAAGCATGAGTAACCTGTTAACAGATAAATATGCCTGTTTTGATGCAGGAAAAAGAGAGACAGGACACATTAGTTGCGTTCGTTCAGCAGGCTGTCCTCTGTCTTTATTAACAGGATTTTATAACTTTCTTTCTCTTTCCAGACTTCACATTAAACTCATTCACTTCATTTCCCAAATGTGCCATTCACATTGCAACACAAAATTATTATATTTTTAACCACTGAAATAACATAGTATAGTCTATGAATTTACCGGAGTGCTCTTTAAGTCACACAGTCCCAACCATTACCAACATTGTTGTAATCTTAACATGTTCTCTGACATTTACTAGCTGTAGTGAAGCGTATAAACTTGCTTCTCTCTTCACCCTGCCTAACACATTTACCAAACCTTAATAAACAGTACATTGTTACAACTACACAATAACAACACTTACACACTTATAATTAATGTCAAGGAGCTACAGTAAAACTAAATAAAAGTACGACATTACGGTCGCCATCTTGTGACTTCGTTTACATACCAGAGCTAGCAAAACTATGCTAGTGTATAGAAATCCAAGTTTCTAACTCAAATAAAACACACATTTTCTGCCTCAAACCTTCTCAGATCATGTTCCACAGGGTTTTATAGTTCTAAATGGCTTCAAAACATATTTTGGTGTCGTAACACACACTTACTAACCTGTTTTGATGCAGGAAAAAGAGAGACAGGACACATTAGTTGCGTTCGTTCAGCAGGCTGTCCTCTGTCTGAGGGACGGAAGCCGTTGTTCCAACTAGCGCTCACCTAACGATACTCCCCCTTGTGGCGTAAGTGTGTAATTACACTTTTAAAGACATCAACCGAAAATATATTTAAACCTGGTTTCTTTAACAGAAACATACCTATAATCAGATTATAAACATAACAATTGTGACCATACATTTGTGGGTGTCACATACTCCCCAACAAAAAATAAAATGGCTCCTGACATTTTACCATTTGAACTCATTATTCAACATCACACAAAATATGTACACTCAGAGTCCCTTCTCAAACTCCTAACCTATATAGATTGGTCTGTTATAGCATACTGGCCAGGTGTAAGGGTGTGGCAAGTATGAGGGGACAGAATATGGTGCTGGGAAAGAGTAGAGTGTGAGGGGGTATGATTGCATGTACCAAGGTGTCATGTTTGGTGATTCATAGACCTCTGCACTACTGACCGATGGATGTCCCTGGAAGGAAGGCTGGCCCAGTGTGTTGTAAGTGAACTGTGCTGCTGGTCGCCTAGTCCTAGTCGACCTTCTGAGTGTCTGTTCCTCAGTGTCAGGCTCTGCTTGTGCCACTCCAGGAAGAGGCTGGTCAATCTCACTTTTCATGCTCATCTCGCTTTCATGGATGACACTTCGCTCTCCTTTTCTCCCTTGTTCCTCTCCTTCGCTTTCACTGTTGGGTTCACTGTACTGATCTTCACTATACTGTTCCTTTTCTGCTTCCTTTTGTTCTCTTGTAACGTGTCGATGTCCTGATTCTCTTCCCCTTACTGATTGACAGAATTCAGTAGGAGCGGGGTTCTTTAAGGTATCACAGACAGGTTCACTGGTCAGTGCAACATCCTTCCTGTTTCCATTCCTCAAGTTATACCTTAGCTCATAGTAGATGGAACTTTCATCATCATCAGACCCTGTTTCACTGTTTGACTGTGGTCTGGTCTCTCTGTGAGGTGGTTTTGGTGTTTTCCTATTTGGTACCGTTTTTGTCTTTTCTTGTGCTGCTGGTAGGTCACCAGGTAAGTCGTTGACAAGATGCAACAAGTTGCGATGCAGGACGCGTGACTTGTTCCCATCCATTTCTGAGGCCACTTTGTAAACTGGGTTGTCGCTGATCTGTTCTTTCACAACATAAATGGTGTTTTCCCAATATGCCCTTAGCTTCCCAGGACCACCTCTTTCACTCAGGTTTCGTACCAGTACTCTGTCTCCTGGTTGCAGCACTACTCCTTTTGTGTGTCGGTCATAATACTTCTTACCACGAGCACTGGACTTGTTGCTGTTGTCTGATGCGATCCGGTAAGCTTCAGTCATCCTTTCTGCCCATTTCTCAGCATAAGTTCTTGCAGTTTGGGGTTCATCAATACTGGTCATCCTGAACAACAAATCTATAGGTAACCGTGGGTGTCGGCCAAACAGCAGGAAGAAAGGTGAGTACCCAGTTGCTTCATGGCGTGTACTGTTGTATGCATGGACAATTTGTGGGAGATAGTCTTTCCACCTTTCCTTTTTTTCCTCACCTAGGGTCCGCATCATCTGTAGCACAGTACGGTTAAACCGTTCAGCAGGATTGCCCTGGGGATGGTATGGAGTCGTTCGTGAGTTTCCTACTCCGCTCAGCTGTTGCAATGTTCGAAAGAGCTCATTTTCGAACTCGCGCCCTTGATCGTGGTGAAGCTTGAAGGGATAGCCATACCTTGGAATATAGTCACTGAAGATCTTCTCTGCTGCAGTCTTCCCTGACTTATTGCGAGTTGGGTAAGCCTGTGCATACCTAGTAAAATGGTCTACCACTACTAGGATATACTGGTAGCCTCCTCTGCTTGGCTCTAAATGCAAATAGTCGATAGAGACAAGCTCCATTGGAGAGCTGGTGGTTATACTAGCCATTGGGGCTCTTATGTGGGTTGCTGGCTTTTTTTTCTTTATGCATGGACACTGCTTGGTAACATAAGCTTCGATCTCCCGTCTCATATAAGGCCAATAAAACCTTGATCTTGCTAAGCTGAGGACTCTTTCAGTACCAACATGGCCCATGTCGTCATGTAAGTTTTTTAACACTAGTGGCTTGAAGCTGGCAGGTAAGACTAGCTGACGTCTCTCTGCTGTCTTCCGATAGAGAACCCCATCTTCAATGTGAAGCCTTGTCCATTCATGCATCATTTTCCTGCCAGTTCCCCTTACCATACGTTTCATGTCATCTGTGAGTGTTTTGTTTGACTCTTTCATTTTCAGAATCTCACCTATCACCGGATCTGTTCTCTGAGCTTTTTGCAGTTCAGCAAGGTCAATCGGTGGTATTGTTTCTCTACTGTTTGGTTCGAGCTGGTCAGCGTGTCTTAGAGTCAAGGCCGCAATCCAAGCAACATCTCCAACCTCCCCTGCTCTGCAGCCTCCCCATGTGGCAGTGACAGCTTCTCTGGATAGTTCCTGTGTACATTCTTTGACATATTTGTTAATGTCAAGAGGGCATCGTGAAAGAGTGTCTGCATCGGCATTTGCTCTGCCAGGTCGATACCGTATGTCAAATCTGAAATCTGACAGCTCTCCCACCCACCTGAAGCCAACAGCATTCAACTTAGCCGTACGCATGACATATGTCAAGGGATTATTGTCTGTGAAGATGGTGAAATGAGAGGCGTAATACAGATAGTCTCTAAATTTCTCGCAAACTGCCCATTTAAGAGCGAGAAACTCTAGTTTGCCTGAATGTAGCCTGTAATTTCTTTCGGCTGGTGTTAGGGTCCTTGAGCCGTATCCAATTACCCTGAGTTTCCCATTTTGGCTCTGGTAGAGGACAGCTCCAAGTCCCTTATCAGATGCATCTGTGTGGAGCACAAACGGCAACTCAAAGTCTGGGTAGGCAAGAACAGGAGGGTTCACCAGCTGATCAATTAATTTACTCAGTGCCTCCTTATGTTTCTCAGTCCACGCAACTGGAGCTCTGGATGGTAACTGTGTACCCTTTCCTTTTTGTGCCCTCAGCTTTTCCTGTGACTGTAGCTCTTGGTTCTTCTTAGGCTGCAGGAGCTCATAGATGGGCATAGCCATCCTGGAAAAATCCTGGATATACGATCGATAGTAACTCAAGAAGCCAACAATCCTCCGCACATCTCCAACAGTAGCAGGGGATTCCTTCTTCAGAGCATACACGGCATCCAGGTCTTTGGGATCAATGCGCACACGTTCCGCTGAGACCAAACGACCAACATATCTCACTTCCTGCTTGAACAGGTCGCATTTGGTGGGTCTGAGCTTGACTCCATGGCTTTGCAGTGCTCTGAGAACTTTCCTCAGCCCTTCAACGTGATCCTCAAATGTCCTGGCAAAGCACAGTATGTCATCCAAATATGGAATACAACACTCATCTCGTAGGGGGGCGAGCATCTCTTCCATACTGCGTTGAAATGCAGCAGGTGCGTTAGTCAATCCAAAGGGTATACGCACCCACTCAAAGAGACCCCAGGGGGTGATAAATGCAGTCAGGTGGCGTGACCCCTCCGCGATAAATCCCTGGTGGTACGCCTTCCCCTGGTCTAGAATGGAGAACCAACTGTACCCACCTAAGGTATCTGTGATGTCTTGGATTCTTGGCAAGGGGTGCCGGTCTGAGATGGTGTGTTGGTTCAAAAGACGGTAATCAATGCAGAGTCTGAGTGTCCCATCTTTCTTTCGTACACAGACTACCGGTGCTGAGTAAGGAGATTTCGACCTCACAACCCATCCCCGGGCCAGGAGATCCTCGATGTACTCTTTTACCTCCTTGTAAAGAGGTTTTGGGATGGAGGTATATGTTTTTTGAATAGGAGTATTGTCCTTCAGGGTGATGGACATTTCCAAGCTGGTTATACAGCCCATGTCATCATCATCTCGAGCAAAAGCCCCAGATTCTTCCCGCAACATTTTCTTGACAACTTTCTGCTGGTCCTCACTTAAGGAACTCACATCAACTGGTGGGTCCCATTCCTGTGCTACGCTACCTGTGTTGTCTGGTTGAGTGTTAGGGAGTTCTTCTCTGCTGACCTCCGGAATAATACTTGACTTAGTCAGGTCTAACTTGTCTGTCTGTATTACTCTGGCTACTGGTTCAATGCTCCCTAGAATAGACCTACAGGAGAGAGTCACCTCGTGTTTGGTGTGGTTGCCAATTGGCACTGTAACATATGGGACTTTAGCCTGGTTAATCTCTATTAGGCTATCACCAACATCTAGCTGCTGTAACTGTGGGTTGCTCTCATTGGGTTCAAAAAGTACTAGAGAGTGTGACGTGTCAAATGTGGGTGGTATTTTACACCTAACATGTCTCACCTGACCAGCTGGAATAATCACATTGTTCAGTCCCACCTTCAATGCACCATGACACACTTCATCGGCAATGGTCAACTTTGCCTGGATGAAGTTGACCAGCGCAGCTGCGTTGTCATCTGGGAGGCTCATTGCATCACGAAGGAGACTCACAAGGGCAGGTACCAGGTTTGCACCCTCCTCTGGCCCCAATATCAGCTGCTCAATCACGTTAAAACCAATCAGGGGACGGTCCATGGGCACACTGCTCACCAGGAAAGGTACTTGTATTGTTAAGTTTGGATCGCTGTTGCCTGGAAGACTCACCACCACCCCCACCCAGCCATCATAAGGTAATGGTTCACCATTGACAGCTATTATACTGAGACCCTTGTCTCCTATGAGTTCAGTCAATGGACGCAGCTTGTGATCAGGAAGGTAAGTCTTCACCCACTGGCGGTCCAGGAGACTGACTTGGGCACCAGAGTCCAATAAACAGTCCACTGCGTAGCTGTGAATGTAACACCTTATTTTACATTTCTTTCCCACAAGCTGGGCCACTTTTTCATTTACTTCAGTCTTTGTAGTTTCTACAGGGGCAGTTACACACTGAACATGAAGCGGTTCCTTTAGTTGTGTCTCTGATTTGGTAGGGTTCTCCTGTCTGCTGCTTAGTGAGTGTGCATCGGCAGCTGGCTGGCCAATGGTCTTTGCTTGCCCCCGTTTTAGGCATCCAACTGCTCTATGACCTCCTTCTCCACATATAAAGCAATGATTGCATGTACTGGTCCCCTTCTCAACACACTTTGGGCAACCAAATTGCTTTGATATTTGCTTCGGCTTGGTGTAAGTGCACTGGCATGTTTTGTCATGAGTTTTAGTGGCTGTGAGGGCTTCCACCATCTTTGTCAGAGCATCAACCTTAGCGCTTAACTCCTCTACTGCTTCATTTTTATTCTTTGATTTGTAGTCTGTTTGTTTCTCTGTGTCCTTCTCTGACTCAAGCTGAGCACTGTGAGCGTGAGTTACCTTTTGGCGGGCACAATGTCCTAGCCTCCGCTGTCTCTCACTTTCCTCACTAGATACTTTGTTGACTTTCCTTATCAGTGCTTCATCTGGAACAGTGTAATCAGACAGGAGTGGCTTAAGCTCATTGCGAACATCGCTATACTTGGGGAGAAGGCCCTGATGAATGGTGCGCAGAAAAACATTCTGGATCGTGCGGGGCTCATATTCAATGTCCTTGTTATCTTGTCTGGATGCAAACATCACTTTCTGTTTCAGCCCAATCATCCTATACAAGAACTGTTGGGGGCTCTCTTGATCATATTGTTTGGTGCTCATCAACTCCTGAAATAACTCACTGCCGCTCTTCTCGCTCAGGTGTGAACGCAGGAAGCTCTTAAGCTCACAGAGAGTCAAGTCATCCTTGTTGATCAACATGTCCTTAAACTGTCCAGGTTTGATGATGCGGAGCACACCTTGGATGATCTCACCCTCTGTATGGCTTGCCTTGCATCCCTCATCAATCTGCTTACATAGTCCATGGTAAGTGATGGCTGATGTACTGTCTCCAACCTGACCGCCGTGTACTTTAAACTCTCGGCGCTGAAGGAATGATAGGTCTCTTAGGGAAACCATATTATCAGGCCTGACACTTTTTGGGTCTGTTGTGAGGTGGTTATCAGTTATTTTCCCTGTTCTGGGATGTGGTAACTGTGTGTCACCGGATGTAGGTGTCTGTTCTCCTGGTGCTGTAGTCTTAAACTGAGCTAACTTCCTACCTAGAGCTTCATAGTTAGCCACTAGCTTTTGATACTCTACTGCTTCTGAATCAACAGGGTATGTGTCAGCAACATGCCTCTCTACTCTGTCCTGTTGAGCTGCTAGAGTGGTCGTAGATATTGCTGTTAGTGTAACACTCTCATTACCTGATACTATGGGCTGACTGACATCGGTAACCCGGCTAGAGATTAGCCCAGTAATATCGTCTTTCAAACACAACAAATGGGAAAATCCCTGGTCCTCTAACTCAAGTAATGTTTTACAGTCCATGTATGTGCATATATAATCAAAGCAACTCTCTTCATCACCCTCAGTTACGCATGAGAAATCCAGATCTAGAGCGGATGGAATGTTCTCAGCTACCTGGAAAAGTTCTTCTGTAGTCAGGGTGTGAAGAATTTTCTTTATCCTCCACGTTAGTGTTTTTCTTTCAGCGTCCTCCATATTGTCACTTGGTCAGCAGTGTCTCCCAGTCCAGTCACCTCGAGTGCTCAGTGGTGGACTCCTCCAGCTGTGGCTCCCACTCGCAAGCTGCGGTTCCGTAGCTGCCTCAGTCACACACCATCCACTCCAGCAGGCCTGTCCTGTGATCTCTGCCTTGAGTTCGTTGATTAAAGGATCAACATCAGCCCTCGTCAGATGCTGATCCCAGCGGTGCCTCCAAAATTCTGTTACAGGCCTCAAGCATGAGTAACCTGTTAACAGATAAATATGCCTGTTTTGATGCAGGAAAAAGAGAGACAGGACACATTAGTTGCGTTCGTTCAGCAGGCTGTCCTCTGTCTTTATTAACAGGATTTTATAACTTTCTTTCTCTTTCCAGACTTCACATTAAACTCATTCACTTCATTTCCCAAATGTGCCATTCACATTGCAACACAAAATTATTATATTTTTAACCACTGAAATAACATAGTATAGTCTATGAATTTACCGGAGTGCTCTTTAAGTCACACAGTCCCAACCATTACCAACATTGTTGTAATCTTAACATGTTCTCTGACATTTACTAGCTGTAGTGAAGCGTATAAACTTGCTTCTCTCTTCACCCTGCCTAACACATTTACCAAACCTTAATAAACAGTACATTGTTACAACTACACAATAACAACACTTACACACTTATAATTAATGTCAAGGAGCTACAGTAAAACTAAATAAAAGTACGACATTACGGTCGCCATCTTGTGACTTCGTTTACATACCAGAGCTAGCAAAACTATGCTAGTGTATAGAAATCCAAGTTTCTAACTCAAATAAAACACACATTTTCTGCCTCAAACCTTCTCAGATCATGTTCCACAGGGTTTTATAGTTCTAAATGGCTTCAAAACATATTTTGGTGTTGTAACACACACTTACTAACCTGTTTTGATGCAGGAAAAAGAGAGACAGGACACATTAGTTGCGTTCGTTCAGCAGGCTGTCCTCTGTCTGAGGGACGGAAGCCGTTGTTCCAACTAGCGCTCACCTAACGATACTCCCCCTTGTGGCGTAAGTGTGTAATTACACTTTTAAAGACATCAACCGAAAATATATTTAAACCTGGTTTCTTTAACAGAAACATACCTATAATCAGATTATAAACATAACAATTGTGACCATACATTTGTGGGTGTCACATTTGGACATATTAAAGATACACATGTGTGATATTTAAGGCACACAACAATCACAATGAAGATGAAAAAGCAACAATTACAGGCCAACTGAAGTCATTTAGTTAGCTAAGCGTTCAGAGGATGTGGAAAAAAGCAAGTCAAGAGCAGGTTTTGAAGGACTTGCTACAGACAGTGAATACAGCAGTAGATATGTCTACTGTGTACAAACACATGGTAACTTTACATCTGATGACAATAAAAATGCTCACAAAACGCTGTACTTGCAATTGCGTTTCTTGCGCACATTCATGTTCTCTTAAATGTAAAGAACATGGCAAACTGTTATAGATCCGTCAAAGGTGCTTATAAATCCTGCAGCAGAGCTCCACTCGGCATGTCTGACCACAACTCTGTTCATTTGGTTCCGTCTTACAAACCTGCCCTGAAGAGAAACAAGCCAAAACGAAAGTTAGTTCCGGTTTGGTCAGATGAATCAATCCAGTGTCTACAGGAATGCTACTGCTGCACTGACTGGGATCTATTCAAAAACAAATGTAAGGACCTTGATGAGCTCAAAGAGACTGTTTCTGCATACATCCCCTTCTGTGAGGACTTAGTCATCCCTCGTAAATCCATCTCCATATGTCCAAATAATATACCATGGGTCTCCAAATCTGTCAAAAGCATAATGAATCAACAAAATATTAGCTTCAACCAAGGTAACATGACTCAATACAGAGTACTTCAAAAACAAGCTAAAAAGGAACTTAGGCTTGCAAAATTTAATAATATGGACAAAGTTTAGAACATGCTGAGCACAGGCCACTCACGTCCTCCATGGGAGGGTGTGAAAGCAATGATGGGGATGCAACCTAAGAAGCGTCTGATCTCCCTCAATGGCATGTCACACCTTGCCCTCTCAAACGATTTTTATAGTAGTTTTAATATTTATGATTTTAGTGAGGAGCTGTCAGTTTTTAATAACGTTGCCCCAACGCTTAAAAACAAGAACAGGCTGCAATATATAGTTAAGGTGTGTGGCAAGATTTCTCACAACCCTCTGACTGACTTAAGCTCTGTATATGAGACAAGGTCCCTCAAGAAGGCCCAATAAGTCCTGGCCGACCCCTTGAACAGCTTCTTCATCTTGTTGCCGTCTGGCCGCAGATTCAGTCTAAAGCCTAAATGCAGGACAAACAGACATAAAAACTCTTTTGTCCCTGCTGCTATAGGCTTCTTTAATAAGTCAAGGTGAGGTGTGGACTTCCGTGTAGTACGTATTTATTTTGTTTATAGATTTATGGCTGTTGTCTTGCATAACCTGTGTGTGTTTTTAAGTAACATGCTGCTGCACAACAAATTGCCCCCTGGGGATAATAAAGACTCCTTGAACTTTGAAGGGCAACAGGACTTGGTAAAAAGGTCCTCCGCAGTAGTTTTGTCTCTCATCCAAGAGACTTCTTTAGTTGTTTTTGTTTTTTACACAGAAAGGTTTGGACACAGTGCCCACTCCCCTATCCATATCTGAGAATTGAAAGCTGTGTGGAAAGGGGGGTTCCAAAGCTTATAGACCATTCAACAAGCAGTTCTGATGCACTATACTGGTCCATTCAGGATGAGCACTGTATACTCTGACTGCAGCAACACAAGTTCAAATTTCAGTGATCCCTAATTTTTATGGTGATTGTGAGACTGAATGCAAAGTGTGTATCCCCCATGTAACTCAAAGCCTATCACTTCCAGTCTACTGTCAAATTTGGAACTCCTTCAAGTTACATTAACGACCAGGTGACTCCTCAACATGCCCCCACCAACATACTGTTTACAGTCTAAATGGCCAAGGACATTAAACCTGTAAGCTTACTTTAAACTAAATGTGGAAAGTTGAAAGGTTGATTTTTTTCACCTATAATGTGGCTTAAAACGCATATCACCAAGATTTGAACTCAGATCACAGGATTCAGAGTCCAAAGTGCTAACCTTTACACCATGGACCCTTTAAAAGTGTTGCAAGTGTTTGCTTGACAGTTTCTTTCATAATAGCCACATAATATTGATATGATATGATATTGAAGGCACACAACAATCACAACGAAGATGAAAAAGCAACAATTATTGGCCAACTTAAGTCATTTAGTTAGCTAAGCATTCAGAGAATGTGGGAAAAGGCAAAAGTAGAATGGGAGCCAGAGCGTTCCTCTCCTGTGGAACCAGGTTCCAGTTTGGGTTCAGGAGGCAGACACCATCTCCACATGTAAGAGTAGGCTTAAGAATTTCCTCTTTGATAAATCCTATAGGTAGTGCTGGCTTGGGTGAGTCCTGAACCATCCCTTAGTTGTGCTGCTATAGACCTAGACTGCCGGTGGACTTCCCATGATGCACTAGGTACCTCTCTCCTCCTCCTTCTCTCCATCTGTATGCAACCTCATATGCCTTTGAGATACAAGAACTTCTTCACTTGCGTAAATGGCCTATTTGTGCAAAGAAAAGGTGGAAACAGATGATCTTGAGTGTAGGGTTTGGTGATTATATTACCCCTAAAGTGTCTGCCGGTGCTTAGCATTATTAGCACCACACTCAAACCATCTGAGCTAACCGGCCTGCTTTTTAAGTGTGTGAAAAAGAAAGATTTCCGGAAACAAACCAGGCGAAATCAAGCAAAATTGGGCCAGTTCTGGATGGGCTACCTGGTTGTGTATGGTTTGTAGGGACTGCATATGTTTTCGGAGTTGCAAAAAAGACATGGGAAACATAGCTATAGAGTCCAAACCAAGATGCTGCATGCTCCCATTCTGTTTCTGGAGGTAGACAGGAATTTCCAACCATGAAGGGACTTGAACCCTCACTCTTCTGATCCGAAGTCAGACGCCTTGTCCATTTGGCCACATGGTTGCAAAAAAAAAAGTAATATTTCCAAATCTGAATTTCCACGCTTTATCTGAAATTCAGGAGAGAGGTAACATTTGTAAAAAAGGCAGACTAATTAGGTGGCCAGTTAGCTTTTGTTGAAGGAAATAGATTGAATGCTAGGCACATCAGTTACCTGTGACTCATATTGCACTTACTGAACAGACAACCTTACAACTGTATGTTTTTGGCCTTGCTACAAAAGACGTGGAAAGTAGAGCTATAGAGATTGAGACTTGTTTTGCGTTAATGGCCGATTTGTGCAAACAAAAGGTGGATACAGATGCTCTTGGGCGTAGGATTTGGCGATTTTAGTACCCCTAAAGTGTCTGCCGGTGCTTAGCATTTTTAGCACCACACTCAAACAATCTGAGCTAACCGGCCTGCTTTTTAACTGTTTAAAAAGAACAGATGTCCAGAAACAATTAAGGCCAAATTGAGCAAAATTGTCCGAGTTCTGGATGAGCTGGATGAGTTGTGCACTCTGGCAATTCTGAACACTTTCAGACACTGTTGTATCATGTAAGTAACATGCACAAGTCTTTAAAAAGAATTGTGGCTGTTTTTCATGCAGGTTTGCATCATAACAATGCGGGTGCTATCTCTAAATGAACAATGGCCAACCTACATACATCTTGTTAGCACCCAAATCTCTGTGCTGATCTCCCTGCTTGGATGGCAAGTCATCTGGTGGATTTTTCCCGTCAAGAGGAAGCGGATCAAGAGGGAGAGTTGTTTTATTGTACTCACCAGCAATAAAGTTTATTTGTCCACAAATTGCATTAGGTTATCAACGTTTTCAGCGAAAAAGACTACCACAGCTCAAGTCCCTGGTAAGGCAACAGCTTGATTCTGGGATATGTAAAAAGTGCTTGCTAACGTCATCTGTCATGCAGGTTTGCAGGATGTTCACAGTCTGCTAGTGGCCATGATGAGTTGTGACTTTGAGCTTTTTAACCGTTTTGGTCAATTCAGCCAATTTTCAACCAGTTTGTGCAATAACAATTGGTGATCTCAGGCAATGTGTAAATTATGGTCTACCCTCCTGCTGTCCAGAAGACTGTGATCATGGCAAAAGCTTTTTGGTCTTCATTTACTTGCACTTTAATTTGTAATTCAGGAGATTGTTTTTCCCACAGTCCTCTGTTTTAGAAGCCAGGGTCGCTCAGTCGGTAGAGCATCAGACTTTTAATCTGAGGGTCCAGGGCTCAAGTCCCTGTTCAGGCGTAGAGTTGCACATTCTGCTAGATGAGTTGTCCATTTGACATGCTTGTATGGACATGGACATGTTCTATTTGACATACCTGAACTCTTCTGACAATGTCATATCATGTGTGTTCCATGCACAAGTCTTTAAAAAGAATTGACTGTTTTTCAAGTAGGTTTGTATCATAACAATGTTGCTGGTAAGTCTAAATGAACAATGGGCAACCTACATCCATCTTGCTAGCACCCAAATCTCTGTACTCATCTCCCTGCTTGGATAGTATGTCCAAGGACATACCATTTATGGTCTATAACCCTTTTCATTGGTTTGCTACCACTCTTAAATAATTCCTTTCATTGTATCAATCTCAGAAATAACCAAAGAATGACAAATTCCATTCATGTGCTTGTGCCAGTATTAAACCACCTGTCACTGCATTTTCAGCAGCAGTAGTATTTTTTTGTTTTTTAAAACACTTGCCCCATATGAGGGTTGAACTCACGACCTTCAGATTATGAGACTGACGCGCTGCCTACTGCGCCAACAAGGCTATGAAAGGCTATGAAAGGCATTGCAATGGTTCGCAAAATTTCAGAAAAACTGACAATTTGGTCGTCAATCTTAATAAAAACAACGTATGTGGAAACCTATGTACTCACACAAAGGCTAAGATCAACACTAGATACTTTGTAATGACCCCATGAAAAGGGGAGACAAAAGACTGTGTGCAAAGGTTGTATACATGTATGCAAGGTGTATGCATGGATGAGTGTGAGGTATGGTGTCAGCAATTTATGCTGGACAGTGTAAAACTAACAAAGATGAGGGGGAGAAGTGCTGGACTGAGAGACCTCTAGGACAATCACAGATGCACAACCAATAATAAAACACTACTGGGTGAATGCGTTCAGAAAATGAAGACCATCGTTCAGAAAGCTTAATGAAGCTTCATATGACCATAACTATTAACCACCTGAACCTGGTAAAAGGTATGAGGTAGTCCTGCATAGCTAGCCAGTGATTTACCTCCTGTAGATGGTGGTCGGCATGCCAACAAGGCTTGGAAATTTGCAGATGGTGATTCAGAGGAGATGTAACAGTTTAAAGTTTAAAGTAACTTAATTTTCTAAATTGTCCGCCTACAGTGCCAACGAGCACTCTTCTCTAATATTACCGGGTACGCAATAGCTATTCAACTTTAGAAGGTATTGTTGATCTCAGAAACAACGATAGACAGCACCATCTTATCACAACACCCATGTTTGTGTTCCTTCAAAGTTTGCAAAAACATTCATCTGAACTCGCAAATCAATTGATGAGATTTTGGAGGTCATAGGTTCAATGTCAGGTGACTGTGTCCTCATGTCTGTCCACCGATTCTTGTGAATGCAATATCTCTGAACGCCTAGAGGGAAGCACTTTAAATTTGGCATACATAACCACTAGGAGTCGCGATGAACTGATTTTGATTTTGGAGGTCAAAGGTCAAGGTTCTGTTTCATTAGTCTCCTGAACTGTAATGTATTTCACTGGTGATGGGATGCTTTGGGGATGGTTTCTATAATTTGGCATAGAGAGGACATGGACAAACCTGACCTGAGCCATGTCGCATTCAGAAGCTGCGTTGGAATGGAGGTCAAGAGGTCATAGGTTACATGTGTTCATGGTATTTCGTCTCACTGAACTGTATAGTTGTATAATTCTCCTGAACTGGTGATGGGAGCATGCCTAAGGGGATAAGGCACTGGCCTCCTAAGCCAGGGATTGTGGGTTCAAGTCCCATCTGGGGTGAATTTCAGCAGATTGGCACAATGTGTCATGAGGCCTCTGACCCAGAGGTTGATGGATTGAAATGGTGAGATGAATCATGATATAACTGCTGGAAAAGTTGTTGACAGCCCATGAAAAGTGGTAAATCATGTTCTGGCAGATTAAAAAATCGACATCCACAGGATCCTGTAGTAATGCTGACTTTCCAGTGATGTGGTTCGGCTGTTTACAGGTTTTGATCATATCCATCGGTTGCATGGATGGGACATCAATACCCCGGTTCTATCACCTGATCGCTGTCTTGTCTTTGTTGTTCAGCGACTATTTGGGCTCACACCTTAACACACCCGAAGCATCTCAGCCGAAAATCACGCTGCACCTCAAAGGACTCTCAAGCACTCCCAGCTGTGCTTTTGCAGAAGAGCGCCTTGTTTTCTTGTAGCTTGGAAAAAGGCTTTAGCTTATGACAAGGTAAACAGATTGCACCATTGTGCTACTCATTAGTGTGTCCACTTCAGTTATGTATTGAAGCACATCCTTAGAGCTAATGGCCCTCATTTATTAACCTAACGTACGACAGGCTTCACGTGAGATTCATGAAACGTTCGTATCACACCAATCAGAGCGTAAGAATGATCGTACATTGATAAATGCAGCGGCTAGAAACGATTGTAATTTAAATATTACACCCCAATATATTCTCAGTTTTGAGGCCTCGCCTCTATTATTTATGACATGGCCAGACATAATCCGGCTAAGAAGCGGCACTTTTCAGAGGTGGGGATTTAAAGCCTGACATCCCAGGTGCTCTGGTGCAGCCAGATACCACCAGGCCCAGGGGAATATGCCGCCTAAGAAAAATGCAATCCTACCCGATGAGAAGAATAAACATTGTGAAAATAACGAAAATATGAATACATTATACATATACGGGCATTGAACATATTGCTGCAGTCTCAGTCTTTGGATGGTATAGGTAGCGCCCCGTCAGACATGTCATGATATAGCAGGTTCTCATGACTGAGAACCTGCTATATCATGACATGTTTAATTTACTATATAATAATTTTTGAGACAGGTCCCACTGAAGATCTGTTGGATCAGTCAGGATGGCTGAGCGGTCTAAGGCGCTGCGTTCAGGTCGCAGTCTCCACTGGAGGCGTGGGTTCAAATCCCACTTCTGACAACTAGTAATTTAATTTGGAACTAATGTCTAAGAGTTGATATTGGGAATAAAGAACTTAGCAGTTCTTTGTATTTAAGAGGACATGAATATGCATGAGAAACGCAATTCCAAGTGCAGCGTTTTGTGAGCATCTTTATTGTCAACACATGTAAAGTTCCTTAGGGGCCCGTAGTGGATGAAATGGTAAAACATTTGGCCCTGGATGCATAGAATTACTGCCATATTGAGAGACAAAGTTTGGGTGTCCTGAAAAAAGGGTCTTGAACTCTATCTCGCCGACCTCTTTTTTTTTACTGTTTCTTGTTTTGTCACGGCAAGAAGTATTATGCTTTTGAGTCGTTTGTCCATCTCTACATCAGAATCAGAAATAAAAAAAACATCAGTCATATGCAGTCTCTGTGGCGCAATAGGTCAGTGCAGTCGGCTGTTAACCGAAAGGATGGTGGTTCAAGTCCACCCAGGGACGTTTGTTGCTTAAATAATCTGGAGTGAGCCAACTCCAGGGTTTATCATTCTGCAGGTGAATATAGAGCAGCCCAAAGATAACCCAAGTGGCCTTACATTTATCTGAAGGTACAGTTCTGAAAACCATGTACTGTACATAATAATCTTTACGGTCATTGGTATGCAGGTCACTTGATGTAATACAAGCAAATACATAAGGCCAGACAGAGACAAAAAGTGAGAGAAAAGAAAAAGAGACTAGCTGTCTAAAGGATAACCAGTTGAGATTGTGTGCGTCTTTGAGAACTGTAAGTCATATAACTGATGTTCTCAGTTCATTTAAACTAATGAGGAAGAATTTGACAAATCAAAATCAAATCCAGGAACTTATTCTTTCAAACATCACACCTGAGTCTCTCAAGTCCTGACCATTCCCTGACCGGGAATCGAACCCGGGCCGCGGCGGTGAGAGCGCCGAATCCTAGCCACTAGACCATCAGGGAGTCACATCTTTCAAATTTATCTTTGTAGATGTGAGTTTTCTTTTCACTTACTGGAAAGACTCATATTGTTTTAGGTGAGGAATGGCGCCTGGCTAGAGCTTCAGAAGGCAGGACATGACAGATTACACATCTGTCACATAGTCAGTTTGTAGTCTTAAATACCAAGTCTCTTGCTGTTCCTTGACTAGTTGGCCACCCCTGCTTTGCATCACTCCAGGTATGTAGAAAAAAATCTGTAATGCACCTTTGCATTGCGCTAAAATGTCAAAATTTGGACCTGAATCCAACAATAACATTACTTGACTCTCACATACATTGGTTTTCAGTTAAAAATGTTGGTTAGGGGTTTAGTTACTGCTTGAAAAAATGAAAAGAATTGTTATTGAGATGGAGGCAGATGAAGTGTTTATGACCCATCAATGATGACAAAAGGATACATCCACTGTCGGGGTCTGATTTAAAGGAAATGGTACTCTTTAAAACGTTAAACTAATGAGGAAGAATTTGACAAATCAACCAAAATCTTACTCTTTTAAATCTGTATCTGTCAAGTCCTGACCATTCCCTGACCGGGAATTGAACCCCGGCCGCAGCGGTGAGGGCACCAAATCCTAGCCATTAGACCGTCTGGGAGTAACATCTATCAAATTTAATTTAACATATTGTTGGTTATATTGTTTTAGGCAAGAAATGGCACATGGCTAGAGATTTAGAAGGCAGTGGTGCAAAATGCAAAACTATCTGTTTTGATTTAATTACATGGTAATAATACAAAAACAGAGGTGTAGTGATTACTTGGAAATGCTTCTGGTAGTTTCTGAAATAAAAACCATGAATCAGTGGTGGAAAATGCAAAACTACCTGTTTCTATTTTATTACGTAGTAAGACAGAGGTGTAGCGATTACCTGGAAATGCTTCTGGTAGTTACTGTCAAACAACCATGAATCAGTGGTGGAAAATGCAAAACTGCCTGTTTCAATTTATTACATGGTAATATTAGAATAACAGAGGTGCAGAGATTAGAGGTGCAGAGATTACCTGGAAGTACTTACCATGAAATATGTCTTGTCCTTCACGTACGTAACGCTGTGCAATCTGACCAACAGCTAAACATCTTCCACCATCAAGCACTGGTGACCGGGATCCTTGTAACATGTTTATTTGAGTAACAAAGGGTGAAACTGGGAGAAAACACAATGACCAGTTACTTAGATAGTAATGAGTCACAGATATTGAACAAAGATAATTGTAAAAACAATATAACTACACAACAGGCTAGCAAAAATGTAAGATGAAATAAAGAAACACGTAATGTATTGTTATACAGTGTACGTAGTATAACCTATGTTGGGATTCTAAATAAACTAAGATATACTTACATGTGGCATTACCCAAGATAAAAGTGGTAAACTAGCTTACTGAAGCATACCGTCAGTTAGGGCTGAACAATATTGTGTTTTAGCATCGACATCGTGATGTGCGCATTCGCAATAGTCACATTGCAGGACGTTACGATGTTGACGTTAATACTTTTTTGCTGCTTGATAGAAAAGTAACCTTTCACCGTTTCTCCTTTACATGATTATTACCATCCGACTGTTCCCCTTTAAGACAGGTAGCCATGTGGGCAACGTGCAGAGGTGGGTAGAGTAGCCAAAAATTTTACTCAAGTAAAAGTACTGTTACTTCAGAATAATATGACTCAAGTAAAAGTAAAAGTAGTCATCCAAATAATTACTTGAGTAAGAGTAAAAAAGTACTTGATGAAAAAACTACTCAAGTAGTGAGTAACTGTTGAGTAACGTCTGATTTATTTCTTAACACAAGCATCAATCAGACAGACAAAAATACAAAATAATCCTATTTAGGCAAACTACTGTTCATCCAATCAATAAAATAAATGAAAATTAATTTATTAATTACAAAATAGCTTAAGTGAGAGACTTGTCACATTAAATTTGGATGGAAACTGCATGTGCAAACCATACTGTATGTAACCTAAAAGACAAAGATCAACCTCTCCACAGCAAAAACTAAAACTACCGCTACGTCTCCTCAGGTTAGAGGTTGAGTTGTTGAACGCTCACATGTCCGTTTGTTTTGGTCGACACAGAAGACGCCGCATGATGTAGCTGCTGTTTCGCACTTTTCCTAAAAGGTAACCATGCTTTCACTATGAGGCCGGGGGGTTCCTCCACGTCTGTGTTGCCTTGGCGACGGTTGATTCTTTGTTTTGCTACAACTGTAAGCTAACACGTCCCGCCCATAGATACATACAGTCTATGGTCCCGCCGCTGAGAACGAGTATGGTCACGTGACTGCACAACGCCGTTTGATTGGTGGAACACAGTCACGTGGTAGAGCCTTAAGCGGAAGACTCTCTCTCTCTGTCAAAATAAAACATTAAAATGAGACGTACGCTGGAGTAAAAAAAATGACGCGTAAAATACCAAAGAGGTAAAAAGAAAAGTAACGAGCTCATTGTAGCCTGATGTAGCGGAGTGAGACAGTTTCTTCTTCACTAATCTATTCAAGTACAAGTAAAAGTATAGTGATTTAAAACTACTCCTAGAAGTACAATTTTTTCAAAAACTTACTCAAGTAAATGTAACGGAGTAAATGTAGCTCGTTACTACCCACCTCTGGTGCTATATAAATAAAATTGAATTGAATTAAATTACCTGAACCTCAACTTCCTAGCCTCATAGTTGATGTTTTACATTCTTGGATCCGTCTTAGGTTCCTGCTGTCTGCCTACGTTCCTGGATCCTGAAGTAGGTGATCATATCGTCCCTGAAAACATATCTTTGATAGCAGGATCATTCTCAATCCTTTTGTAAAACCTTTGTCTTTCTTGGAGTATATCCACTATAATACATTCTTAAAAAATGTCATATCTTTTGCTATGGTTGGGCCTCGTATCCAAACTACTCTGGCAGATGATACTAGTGTCGATTTAGCCTTGGGAAATAATTAGCAGCTGGTAGATAGATCTCCCTATCGGGAAATAAAACCCCAGTCTTCCGTGTGAGAGGCGGAGGCGACCATCCAAAGTTTCAGTAGTATTGTGGTTTTTGTGTTGGAACAAGTTGCACTGTTTGAAATAAGCTTTTGAGATACAAGAACGTCTTCACTTGGGACCGCAATTGACTCCCAATCCGATGGGAGAAATCCTGAGCTTTGAGATTTGGAGGGGCTGACTTTGATTCCGAATGCTTGACACTGGACTTCAATCTGCCCCAGTGCGCGCTGTAGATCACTGTTTGATGAAGCCCACAGAACAACATAATCTGGAAAGAGCAGAAAAGGAATTATAAGGTGCCCAGACTTGACACTCTCCCACCTTCTGCTGCGCCTTGTGAGGTGCTGTTCATGTCCAGTAGATATGCTTTTTCCATCGCTTGACGATATTCCCATTTAGGGTCAGGAGTTCTCCTCCCATGCTGAACTCAGCCTGAGCCAAGGCACGCTTTCCCCTCATGATTCACCCCAGTGGAAGCTGTAGATCAATGCCTGATAAAGCCAAATGAACCACATAGTCTGCAAAGAGCATAAATGGAATTCCAAGGTGGCCAGACTTGACACTCTCCCAACTCCTGCGGCACCTTGTGACGTTTTGTTCATGTCCAGGAGTTGTGCTCTTTCAATCGCTTGAAAATATTCCCATTTAGGATCAGGAGTTCTCCTTCCATGCTGAACACAGCTTGAGCCAAGGCCCACTTTCCCGAGTAGTCCCACGCGTTCGCCGGGACTTCCTCGAGGCCTTGCATTGGTTAGCTGGTAGAAAAGTCTCCCCGTCGGGGAATCAAACCCCGATCTTCCGCGTGACAGGCGGCGATACTGTCCACTACACTAACGAGGAATGCCCAAGCTTAATATTTGGCACATCAAGAAATAGGTGGTGCTATTCCAACATTCAGACCACAGTCAATGCATGTAGAAATATTTAGGTTTACTACATATTTGCTATCATTCAAATCCATGACAAAGCATCTGTGACTGAATCTAGTTTAAAATCTCTATTTTGTAGCTTTTTGAACATTTGCAGTAAAATAAAAATGGTGCATTTTCCCACAAATATGCAAAATAAATGCATTTCTTCAGTTTCCGTAGTGTAGTGGTTATCACGTTTGCCTAACACGCGAAAGGTCCCCTGTTCGAAACAGGGCGGAAACACATTGCTTTGTTTGTATTGACTTCGCACAATCAAACTCTGCGAAGTTAAACTCTCCATAACCTTCACGGAAAAATCTCCCTGACGTGAAATCGTGGCCAGGCCTACCAAAGTTTCCCCAGTGCAGTAGTCATCACATTCAGAGATTCAGGAATATCCTGTCTAAAATTGATGCAGAAAAACTAGTCCACGCATTTGTTACTTCTAAGCTGGATTACTCCAATTCTTTATTATCAGGTTGCTTAAAAGAGTCCATAAAGATTCTTCAGCTGATCCAGAATGCTGCACCACGTGTTCTGATAGGAACCAGGAAAAGAGATCACATCTCTCCTGGTTGAGCTTCTCTGCATTGGCTTCCTGTAAAATCCAGAATAGAATTTAAAATCCTTCTTCTCACCTACGAAGCTCTTCATGTTCAAGCACCATCTTATCTTAATGAAAAAGAAAGTTGATGTGTATTCGCATTTATTAAAAAGAAAGTTGATGTCATAATGAATTGTGATGATGACATAATGAATAGTGATGATGACATAATGAATGTGTCTATGCATTAATAAAAAAGAAATTATGCATATGCATTTATTAAAAAGGAAGTTGATGTCATAATGAATAGTGATGATGATATAATGAATGTAAATAAATCAAAAAGAAAGTTGATGTGTATATGCATCACTTCTGGTCATGTTTTGATGTGTTATTGAATGTGTTGCCAATGCTTTGATATTATGAAATTAAAAGTTATTCTAAAGATTCTGAGCATTATTCATTATTATTATTATTATTATTATTATATATTATTCATTGTTTAGCTGGATGTTGGATGTGAAAAGAAGGAAATGTTTCTTCCATAACTTCACCATAACATTGGTGTGTTTTTAAATATTTAAAAATATATGTCCGTCTCTAAAAAAATGCAGGTGATAGGCAATAGCTATAGGCTATAGCTGCAACTTTGAGCCAAGTTGCAGCTATAGAAGGAATTTCTCTCCCGACAGAGTAAAAGCATTTGGTTTAGTTTAAAAAAAAATGTCCCTCTTTCATACAATACCACACAAAATACAATAGAACCGCTGGCGGAAGTGGAAGAAAAATTCAATCGCATTCTGGCCCAAGACCGTGGCAGCAGAGATACGCAGTCGAATGCAGGACGGGTCCCAGAGACCCGAAGGCCGATGCCGCGGTAGTAGAAAAATAGAACCGCATTCTGCCCCGGGCCCCAGAGACCCGACAGCATTCTGCCCCGGGTCCCAGAGACCCGATAACATTCTGCCCCGGGTCCCAGAGACCCGACCGCGTTCTGCCCCGGGTCCCAGAGACCCGACAGCATTCTCTCCCGGGTCCCAGAGACCCGACAGCATTCTGTCCCGGGTCCCAGAGACCCGACCGCGTTCTGTCCCGGGTCCCAGAGACCCGACAGCATTCTGTCCCGGGTCCCAGAGACCCGACAGCCGAGGCCGACAGTCGCTCTCGCCATGCTGATGAGCAGTTGTATTTGCAGCAATGTCCCAGTGAAGTGTGAAAACAATATAGAATAGGCCTATACAATTAAAAAGTCTTGGAAAGCGTGTAACATGTTTATTTTTGTAGTCTTGTTGTGTCTGCAAATCGTGGATTGTTCTCCCTGCTCAGGAGGTCCTGCTGTTAGTTGGCAGAAACGGCTGCGTCGCTGATGCAGGTTTCATCAGATGTAACAACACAAACATAACATTCAGAAATGAGCAAACTACATGTAGGCTATGGCAAAATTGTTACTTTAAAAGTTTTTTAACGTCTTTAAATTGATTGCAACAAATGTGGTCACGAATTTACCCGCGACTCCGTCTGGAAAATTTACGCGATATCGTAATTTTGACCCTCTGGATTTACCGTTGGACACACCTCCGCATGAGACGAGACCGTATGAGACGGGACGGATGACATGGGACGCACCAGGCTGCAGCCATACCCGTCTCTTTTCTTCTGTTAAATGTAACCACTGACCTACATTCAGAGGAAGCGTCTCTTCCGGTGAGTGACGTCATGGCGCCCTCTGGTGGACACAAGCAGGAACTACACGCAGAGCGCCAGGAAACAATTACACATTAAAACATGTTTACAGGGTTTATTATCTTAATTTAAATGTTTTTATCTCATACAATGATGACACATTTTAAAGTAAATTTAATTCAATTATATGTATTTATTTTAAAACCCTATCTCCCTTTTTTTTATCAATTATTTAAATGAATTATTTAAAATACCTAATAAATAATACTCATTAAAACAATTGGATATAGTAGTACTAGAGAATTACTAAAAAGTTAAATAAATATAAATCCATGAAGTAGGGTCAGTGTGCAAGATAAAAACATATAAATTAAGATAATAAACCCTGTAAACATGTTTTAATGTGTAATTGTTTCCTGGCGCTCTGCGTGTAGTTCCTGCTCGTGTCCACCAGAGGGCGCCATGACGTCACTCAGCAGAGACGCTGTTTTAAAACCTGTGGTAGTTATAAATTAATAAACGTTACTCTGTGATTGTAAAGCTTTTAACTAACATCTAATCCATAAAGTCAGTCATACAAGATATACAAATGGACTGTTTGAGTAAATATTCATGATTAATATATTTAAATGTGTACATGAAGGTATTTGTAAAAATCTGAGATTTTTTTTAGAGTGCATGGTGGTTATTCTCTGCTTACTATCAACTACAGTTACCCACAAAGTCACTTATATTTCTTATAGGAGTTACAAAACAATGTCAAATACAATCAGGGACATGGGATCAATAAGACAATGCTGTTTGTATCAAAGCAATTCATTAAGAAACCTTTCTGGCATTTACAAAATTTGTCTGACAGGGCCTAACCTTTTAGGGGTGAAATGCAAATAAAAATGTGTTTTATTAAGACATAAAAACTCAAATATGTGTAATAACAAACATTAGAAATGTACTTTATGATGTGAGGAAAATATCTCCAAGAGGGAAAGCCATTTCGGACACCAACTGACAGAGGAACTAGTTATTAAATACAACTTGTGCATTACAAACGAGATTAAAGAAGTACAGAAGGAAATACACAATATATACATCCAACAAATTTATATTTCAATATATTTTTAGAGCTTGAGAACGAATGCAGCTTTTGTAATGATCATAATTCCCTATTTTTATTTCAAGCTTATATAAAAACATCTTATCTCACTGAATGACTGTATTATTTAATTTTATACATTTTACAAGATTACATTTGAACACATCAAGTTTTAATTTAAGAAAACTCAGGATTTTTTTGTGTTATAACTGAAGCACAAGGTAAGAATGCTGGTTTATTATTATGCTGCCACCGTGCAGTAAATTGGCATCAAATGTTTAGTAACAGTTCAACTGAAAGTTTATACGAATTATTGGAGATAATTGTGTTTTTTACACGCGTGTAAAGCCTTTTTATTAGAAAATCAGAAAGAGGTCGCACCTATATTTGATTATCCTACCGTGTTGTTTTAAAATGATTAGGCTCTATTAAGAACTGTTGATACATACGGCCCAACATCTTTATGCCTTAAATTTGCTATTGCCGTGCTACAAAAACTTAAGTCTGCATTTCTCTGTTTCAGTGTTTGTGTCAGGACTGACTGGCTTGCTTCAATTTCATTTGATTTAATATAACTCAGTGATGTGTTTAGGGGCTCTGTTTTTTAACTTGTAGCAGGCCTATTCTGTGCCAGTGTCTCCGCCGTGTGTCTGCATCCTGCGTTACCCGGGCCTAGTTAGTCCTGTCTTGTATTATGTGGACTTTATTCTTGTTTTTATGCTTGTGGAGCATGTAGCCTACATGTGTTCCAGTTTTATTATCGAAGCCTTAGTGCTGTTTTGACACCACAAAGCACCTTTGTTTTAATAAAGAGATATTTTGTCTTCATCTTGACGGTATGGGTAAGAAAGAAATTGATGTGGTTGAATAGCAATAACGGTCTATTATATTATCTTCTGGTGTTCCCGGGTTCCGTAGCCTATAGCAGGCTAATTATTGTCTTGGATAGGCTATTTATAAGGAATTGAATCTCTATGCAGTTCAATAAATTGTGATGGATGCAGTTGGGTGTGTGGTGGTTGACTTTGGCTGAAAACTTAATTCTGTAAATTTGTCAGTACCCCCAATTCAAAATATGTTCCCGCGGCTCTGGTTACGTCCTTTTATCATTACATTTGATAGTCAAAAGTAAACTTCATTAGCGGTTTATCTTTTTTAAATAACATTAAGGAGTGTTTTCATCTAAAGGTTTGACGTCGAGCTTGTTCAGTAGACCATTTAATGCTCTCTCCAATCCCAGAGTTTCTCATTGCATGTTGGTTTGAAATAGATGTGTGTAATTGTTTCCTGGCGCTCTGCGTGTAGTTCCTGTTCTTGTCCACCAGAGGGCGCCATGACGTCACTCACCAGCACAGAGACGCCGTTTAATAATAATAATAATAATAATAATAATAATACATTTTATTTAACAGCGCCTCTCTAAGCACTCAAGGTCGCTTTACAGACAATAAAAGACAGATACAGGGAACAGAAAAGTGTAAACAGTTATAACAAAACAAAACAGCAACAACAACAACAAACAAGACAACAACAACAACAAAAATTACAGGAACAGTGTATTTACAAGTGTATGTTTGGGTTAAAAAAACTGCGTTAGGGCCTGAAAAATGAATGCATTCGTTTCTTTTTAATACCTGTATTGCATATAATACATATTTAAAACCTGTCATAGTTATAAATAAATAAACATTACTCTGTGATTGTAAAGCTTTTAATCCATAAAGTCAGTCCTGTCACTCATCACATTATAATAAAAAAGTGACTATTTAAGTAAATATTCATGAATTTATAATATTTAAATGTGTAACTGCTACAAAAGGTTGCCTGTATCCTAATACTGCAGTTTCATGATATGACTTTAGCATGTGTCTTGTATATATTTATATTCAGCGGTGTATCTTGTAGGTGACCCAGTTTATTTGACTATTGTTGATCAAGAAGTTGCATCCTGTTATGAGAAGTTGGGCACTGCAGGAAGCTGCTTCTTTTTCATCGGCCTGAGCCAAAAACCACAATACACCACTCGGTGAAGCAAGTACTGTGTGAACGGGGGGGGTTGGGGGGCAGGCCAGGCTTCATATCTGTATACCAAAGACATCATCATCAGACTGTAGTAGATTCAGTGGGAACCCTCTCCCTGAGCCTAGGTTAGAGAATTGTTTCTCAATTCTTTTCAGACCAAGGACCCAATAAAACATCTCAGGGACCAACTAACTGACAAAACCCCCCAAAAACAACAGGCCTCCTGCTTCACCATCACATCACATCACATTATACAATTACAACGTGCTGCTGAGTCCCTCATTGTCTCTGTTGCTGTCTCAATGAGGAAGAAATATATTTTACTTCCTGTATTTTTCTGTACTCATTTAGATAAAATACATTCAGGCTGCAGAAAAACAGAAAATCATGTATCTTGATGATATTTTGCATGTCTCTGCTGACAAACCACTTTGTTTCCTGCAACTCTGATCTGCTGACCAAATACAGCAGAACATGTCCATATCTGTTAGATTAGACCTATTATAGATATATTTTTAATTTCAGCATCCTGTCGGTTTGCAAGTAGAAATATTTTGCAACAGCAGTAACTTCAAACATCTCTAATACAGTAACTTGATGGTGCAGTATTTAGTGCCATGACACTGATTTGAGAACAAAAAGGAAGTGAAACTAAACTAAACCACAGAGGTTGACAAAGCAGCTCCAGAAGCAGTGAGAGCTGAACCGAGACAGACTTCTAGAGATGGAGCTTTCTCTCAACTTGTTAAGGAAAGTTAAGAGATGGTTATTCTAGTCTAAGTAGGGGGGTAACACAAAATCCTGGTCCTTGTAGAAAGCATTTTTGCTGGACTGGTGTATTTTGTTTTAGCTTGCGTAATCCTCGAAACCGCAAGTGTTGAACAGCCAATCAGTCCGTTAGGAGTGTCTCCATCTCCGTTATTAGAGCCGGTGAGATGTTAAAGTGATGTCAGATTGTTAGGAGACATCGACAGCGATGGATCTTCTTCCTCTTCTTCCTCTTCTGTGTCTCTGCCTCCTGACTTGCTCTGGAGTCACGTCTGCTCAACAAAACCGTAAGAAAGCTGATCATTACACTGAGTTATGGATTTGCAAATAATAATTGTAATAGTATATTTTATGTAAATGTCTGAGGCATCTGGAACAGGCAGAGGTCTGAAACAGAGCTGTGATCATGCTGTTCAGCTGCTGTCACATTGAAATGTTTCCTAGTATTTAGCACAGATCAAAAATGTTTTTTTATTTTTTTTATTTTCATCTTTAAATTTTACAAACATGTTAAACATTCATTGAACAGTTTGGCAACAGGAGAAAGTTAAATAATAAAAAAACATAAAATAAAAACATCCTTTCTATGCAGTGAATATATAATAGCTTGAGAGAGAAAAAAAATGGACATATAAATATAAAATGACTTACCAGAATACTGTTTACATGTTAATGTCCAGCTTTACGCCGATGACACTGTAATTTTGACTAAAGCAAAAGATCCTGTGGAGGCAGCACGTGTTCTCTCAACAGCTGTTACACACACACACACTCACACACACACACACACACACACACACACACACACACACACATACAAACATGGTTCAATAGATTGTGTCTTATTTTAAATGCAACTAGAAAATGCATTTTCTGCAGAAAATGCGTGGGAATGCTGAATAGCTGAATTGCTAAAGCTAACCTGGCTTAAATCAGTAAAAGTTGTAGAAAACTAGAAATGCTAAAGCTAAACTGTAGAAAAAGCTTAAATCAGTAAAAGTTGTAGAAAAACTTGAAATGCTAAAGCTGAACCGTAAAAAAAGCTTAAATCAGTAAAAGTTGTAGAAAAACTTGAAATGCTAAAGCTAACCTGTAGAAAAAGCTTAAATCAGTAAGAAGATGTTGAAGTTTTGAGAAGAGTGGAAAAAAAGTAGGAATGGTTTCAACTAAGTTTAATAACACTACTAATGTAAAAAAAAAATGAAACGCTAACGCTAAACTTGAGAAATAGTTTAATTCAGTAAGAAGATGTTGAAGTAGTGAGAATATTTGAAAAAGTCGGAATGGCTTTAATTAAGTTGAATAACATCACAAAACATCATAATGGGGTTAAATGCCTTTGTCAGGGTTGATGTACTGCGGTGGGGATCAAACCCCCGTCCATATGCACTGGGCCATCACTAGGAGTTGACTGTATTTATGGGGAAAACTTTGGTTGAGGTGCCGCTGTGGGAATTGAACCCGGGTCTCCCAGACGAAAGGTATGCGTCGTAACCACTACGCTGCCACCAAAGAACCTGTTTACCATGCTATCCATTGTTATATATAATGAGACAGAGACATTGTTATATATAATGAGACAGAGAGTGTTTGTGTGTGTGTGTCACTGTGTGTGGGTCTGTGAGCGTGTATGTCTGTGTGTGTGTGTGTGTGTGTGTGTTTGTGAGCGTGTGTGTCTGTGTGTGTGTCTGTGTGTGTGTGTGTGTCTATGTGTGTCTGTGTCCCAGTGTGTGTGTGTGTGTGTCTCTGTGTGTGTGTCTCTGTGTGGTTGTCTCAGTGTGTGTGTCTGTGTGTGTGTCTCTGTTGTTGTTGTGTGTGTGTGTGTGTGTGTGTGTGTGTCTGAGAGAGAGGCAGACAAACAGACATAGAGAGTATGGTTGCCTTGGAGACCAATACCAATAGGAAGCCTTTGATCTCTGTGATGTCATCTCTTTGATCTGTACTCAGTTAACGACCGCAGCTGTGAGCTGTCTCACCAGCTCTTCACATACTGAACAAGCTGTCAAACAAATGGTCATTCCATCAAACACATTTGTGATATTGATTAAATAACCTCACCGTGAGCACCAGAAGGCCTTTGTGAACGTATTGATTTAAAATTAATGTGGATAAAGTTATAAATGTGGGCGTATCAGCAATGTAAAAAAGTGCTCCGCTCTGCATTTTGCTGAGAAATGTGGACAATGTTTAACATAGCAGTGAATGGAGAAAGATTCTGAACTCTTGTCATTTGAAAGCTCGCTGAGCGAAAAGTATAATTCATAGCGCAAGAATGAGCACATTGACAGAAAGTAGACAAGAATACCTACGTTTCGATGTATAAATTGTCCATGACAAGCTAGAATTGTTTTTGAAGAGCTTCACTCCAGTGACATCACTCCACACTCTACCTCACGCAATACACACAATTATAAATGCAGAAAAATCATAAAATGTACACTCTACTTAAACTGCTTTTTCACAAAGACTGTAAAATATATCAATCTGAAAAGCCATGTTCTGATAGCTAAATAATTTGTGAACATTTTAAAGTTTTAACCACGTTTGTAAGTGAAAGTATGAAGGCGCTGAAACTTTTGGGAGCAGAAGAAGATTTGAAGGATTTGAAGCTTTCTCTCATTGACTTTAATGTTAAAAATAAATTGTTTAAAAGCTTAACATTTGAAAAAGTATAAATAGTAGAAAAATAGTAAAAGAAGTCCCATCATCTGCTTAAAAAGCTGAAGATTGTAAAAGTTGAACGGTATAAATAGGTAAAAGTATGCAGAAGTTAGAGAGAGACAAAAAACGTACGGAATAATAATAAGAAAGAAGCAGAATAAAGAAAGAACCGAATAACAATAGTTTGAATGCTCCTGTTTGTTTATACTTGTCGAAGCAATCTTCTACTGTTATGCCTGCTCAATCGGGGGTGATGTTGGGCACAAAAGAGTTGGAAGTTGTTAATGAATGTAAATATTTAGGTGTGATTATAGACTCTAGACTCTCTTTTAAAAACCATGTTAAAATGATAACCAAAAGAATCAAATTCAATCTTCATAATTTTAAACAAATCAGAGGATCTCTATCAGACTCAGCTGCTCTGATGTTTCTGCATTCAACGATACTTTCACATGTGAACTATTGCATCACTAGCTGGTCTATGTCGGGTACTACTACCCTAAAACCAGCTGGTCTATGTCGGGTACTACAACCCTAAAACCAGCTGGTCTATGTTGGGTACTACTACCCTAAAACAAGCTGGTCTATGTCGGGTACTACAACCCTAAAACCAGCTGGTCTATGTCTGGTACTACTACCCTAAAACCAGTTGAGCTTCTGTACAAAAAGGAACTTAAGACTCTGGATAAAAAACCTTTCTCTTAACATCATTGCAATATCTTAGAGAAATATAACTTACTGAGTTTTGATAGTTGTTGTAAATTTTCTTCATTGTGCTTAATTTATAAAGTACTTCATGTCCTGGCACCACCTTCTTGGTGGATCACATAACAGTGCGACACGTTCAACACGCTCAGTTATTTTTAGTATGATAGTTTTGACCACAGTTAACAACTCTGGGCTAACCCACAAATTCATCAGTAACGTTAACTGTATAGATACATGACTGATCTAATGGTAATTGGTAAATGGTAATACATGATTTTATCTTTCAGGACCAGCAGTGACCGTGGAAGAAGACAGTGATGTTGTGTTACCCTACTCTCTCAGCACCAAGGAGAACGTTGAGTTTAAACTGTTTGTCTGGACGAAAGCTCTTCAGAAATATGAAGGTCAGAAGGAGGTGTTCATGTATGTAGAAGGCATTCATTACAACAACGGTCGAGATGGTCAGAGTGAAGAGTTCAAAGGTCGAGTCTTTAATTTTCAAGATGAACTGAAACACGGCGACGCCTCCATAACCATCAGAAATATAAAGATATCTGACAATGGAGTCTACAGCTGTTATTTTCCTCGTCTTCAGCCACGTCAAACTTTCTACATTAATCTTGTTGTTGGTGAGTACTTACTATTCACTCATTATTTTTAAACATTTAAACATGGCTGCAAGATAAAACAGTTTATTTGTAACTGTTTTTAAAGTTGATAACACTTCACAAGCACTAAGTAATGTTGTGTAGCCTGTTCTCTTAGGGCTCATTGTGATCATGAATATTTCTGTCTCTTAATACTGAAACATTTAATCTGTATAATACCAGGACCACGAGGACCTGATGTATGTAAATGACATCACTGTTTAACACTCATCAGGTTTCATTTGGTGTGTTGATCTCACTTCAGGCTCTGAAACAGTTGAATTGATAAAATATTATAAATAAAAAATGGAAGCTTTCTTATTTTTTCCTTTTTCCTTTCTATTTAAAATACAATAAATCATAATGAGGGCCATCAGGCTGAAACTAACAAGATTTATCTTTCAACTTGTCTTACTCAAAACATCTCACAGACCAACTATCTGCCAAAACATCCCAAAAACAACAGGCCTCCTATAAACCAGGATGTGAAATGAGCTACTCACCCTCCATCCTGCTCCTCATGTGTTAAACTGGATGTTATATGACTTTATTAATCATATAAAAGGGGAATTCTTCAAGCAGGTCGTACAGCGTATAGGTTTCTCTCTTTGTTTTTAGTTTTTTCAGTTTTTGGTAATTTACATTTACATGTCAGTTTACCAACTAGTTTTAACAACTGACCCCTTCAGGTGGAGGCTTGTCCTGTGGATCTGGATCATTGTATTTTATTGATTATTGTGACAAAATTGATGATGATCTACTTCATCTTCCCAGTTTCCCACTTCCTGGTTTGAGGTTTTTTGTGAATTTAAAATGTATTTATAGGTTAAGGGTCGTACATTTAAATATAAACCAGAGAAACTTCAAGTTTTACTCCTCTCTCTCTCTCTCTCTCTCTCTAATGCTCTTTTTCCACCCAGATGTAATAACCTGTGTAGTGATGCTTGCTGTATCTGATGAGGAGACAGGATGTGGTCAATAATAAGAGCTGTAATGCCAACAGGTTCAGAGGATGTTAACTAGATCTGTTTCTTTACAGAGCAGTGGTGTTAATCTACATTTATTTATTTATTTGTTTGACCATTCAGGGGCAGAAGACAACGTTGATATTTTTCTTACATATTGTGGCAAAGTTGTTATCAAATTGTTCTTAGTTTCTGTCCAGGAAGTAAAGTTGTGGTAAGAATCGTGCTAGAAGAGAAAAAGAGAAAAGCACGTCTGTAACATTTATAACTCAGCTCATCTCTGAACTTCATACAATCACATTAGAGAGAGAGAGAGACTTTCTCTGGTTGAAATACTTAAATTTCTACATCACTCTCAAAACTACTGTGACCCAGATCGACCACTATCGCAACAAAAACATTAATTTTACCTTCCAACGTATACTGCATCAACAGCAACAGCAGTACTGTCTACAACATGATCAAAAAACAAAGCTCAGTCTAAAAAGTTTTAACACAACAATATAGACAAAAAGCTGTTGATTTTAACCAGACAAGCAAGCTCCCCACCAGCAAGATCAAGACAGGGAAGGATAATTAAAACAATGTCTGAGTTGAAAACACATCTTGATGTTACGTAAGGGCCCTGTTCATGTTGGACAGACATATTAGTTGCATTGTGTGTCTGTTAAGAGACACAAAGGCTCTAAAACTCTCCCCGTTAGCTGCTGTTATAGCTCAGTGGAAGCTTGTACACGTACAGTAGCTGCAGTGTTGTCTATAAAATTGTCTAGTTTTATAGACCTATGTCCTTTTTAGTTTGTTGACTTGATAGGGTGTGAAACCAGGCAGAGTGGGTAACATGGTCTTCATCTCAATAAAACCCAAGTCTAGACTACACAGCTGCTGATGGTGTAAGGTAATCTTCACTGTCAAGTAATAATATATTCTGCAGTCATTGTCAGATTCTTTTTGTTTTGAGTTATTGTTTCTTTTCTTCTAATTATGACTTGAACTGTTTTAAAAGGAGCAAGCGCTACAAAGCAGTGCGGGGGGACTTGCCAGACCCAGATGTCCTGAAGGTCGACGAGGCATACCGGGATTTCACAGCAGACCTTGCTCCACTAACTACCACCCTATCCATAAGTAGGGATGTCCCCCTTGTTGATTCAGCCTTTGGGACCGTTCAAGAAGGCAGCCCTGTTTCATACCCAGTGCCAGTGAGCAGGGTAGTCATCCACCACCCAGACGCGCCCCCTCCACCACCGCTGCCGTTAGATGGTCTCAGGCTGGACCCGACCACATGTTCCTTTGTGTGCACTCACCAACAACACCTAAATGTAATGTCGCTTATCATAATTTCAACATGGCAAGATCCATCGAGAAGGCAGTGGTGCCATTTTTTGGTTTTTGCAGAGGAGGACCTTCTTGCGGAGGTTGCTCTAAGGATGCAGAGGTCACTCTAAGGATGCAGAGGTCGATCTAAGGATGCAGAGGTTGCTCTAAGGATGCGGAGGTCGCTCTAAGGATGCGGAGGTTGCTCTAAGGATGCGGAGGTCGCTCTAAGGATGCAGAGGTCGCTCTAAGGATGCAGAGGTCCCTCTAAGGATGCGGAGGTCGCTCTAAGGATGCGGAGGTCGCTGTAAGGATGCAGAGGTCCCTCTAAGGATGCGGAGGTCGCTCTAAGGATGCGGAGGTCGCTGTAAGGATGCAGAGGTCCCTCTAAGGATGCGGAGGTCGCTCTAAGGATGCAGAGGTCGCTCTAAGGATGCAGAGGTCACCCTAAGGATGCGGATGTTGCTCTAAGGATGGAGGTGAAAGCATTCACTACTTTGGCACGCAAATTTCACATAAAGGAGTCCACATGAACCTTAAAACAGACCAACTTCCAAAAACAGTCTCTGGAAATACAGTTTTGAATCATCTACTATCCAGAGACAGGACAGATGATGATTTAAGACTTGTGTAACTCCAGTAAGGAGGGCAGCAAGCTGAGGGTAGCGGACGCCAACAGACTCTCAACTGATTTGCAAGGCCAGTGACGTTGTGGGGGGGTGGATCTGGACTCTCTGTTGGTGGTGTCAGAGAGGAGGACGCTGTCCAAACTACATGCCGTCTTGGACAATGTGTCGCACCCACTCCATGGCTTGCTGCTCAATCACAGGAGCACTTTCGGGTGATGGACTTATTCTCCCAAAATGCACCACAGAGCGTCACAGGAAGTCATTCCTGCCTGTGGCCATCAAACCTTTTAACTCCTCCCTCTAAGTGTCTGACACACAGACACTTAGAGATATGGAAACTGGACAATATTATCTGTATTATCTGTTTTGTGCAATAACACTGGCCTGACATGTGTGCAATTCTCAACTACTACAATTATTATTATTATTATTATTATTATTATTATTATTTTACTTTTCAACATTCCAAATCCTTAATTAAGTTAATTATGTAAATAATGTATAATAACATTCCTTTATGTAAATACTGTACATATCCAATTCCTTATATTTCTTTATTTCTTTGTATTTCTACTCTATTTATAATATTTGTGCAACTGCAACACAGAGTTTTCCTTCGGGGATCAATAAAGTATTTCTGATTCTGATTCTGAAGACGACACAAGATGGCGGCAGAGCTCCTCCCCCCCCGCTGCTGCTGCTGCTGCGCAGTTTCGAGCTCCGAGGAGAGGTTGGTGGTTGAAACCGAAAGTAAAAACCTGAATAACGGGCCGCCATTATTTTTAAGAAGAGCTCCGTCTTTGTTCCAGTAATTACTCGACAAATATGAATCATCTAGTGGATCTTCTGTGTTTGTGTCTTCTGTGTTTGACCGGGAAAACACTTTGTGATAAAAACGGTAAGAATGACTAACTTTGTAATATATAAAGACGACTGAGAGACGGACTGGGTGTTGTCTCGTCATAAGATAAAGATCATCAGAAGGCTCTATATGGACTAATATAGGCCTACTCCATATTAGCGTTAATAACACACAGGCAGAACCATATTGTTCTATTTCTATGGGCCTAACCCTTCACAGCACAGGTTATTGGTCTCATTGTTCCTCAGATGACCTCGGTGTTTTTAAAGTTCTTCACAGTTTGGCATGAAGTCAGTTTATGGGCGGGAAGAAGCCGGAAACCCCAAGTTTAGGATCTGTAAAAGAAAAGGTAGACCTACTTAAAGTAAAAGTTCAAATAGGCAATGCATGCAAATCTTTACATTTGAGAGGCTGGAAATATTGCTTTTAGTATTTTAGCATTTACTTATAATACTACTTAAAGTATAAAAACCAAAAACTAAAACTCCCTTTTTAGTTAAATGGTCTAATCATTTCAGCTGGACTTGTAGGCCTTATATTGTTGGCTAGATTGATTATTAATAAAACATCAGATTTTATGTGTTTTTATGTGTTTTGTCAGCAAGAATCCTAATGTATAAAGTAACAAGTAATTAAAGCTGTCATATTAACGTAGAGGAGTAAAAAGGAGAATATTTCTCTCTGAGATGTAGGGAGTAGAAGTAGAAAGTGGCAGGAAAAGAGAAGTAGGCCTACCTCAATTTTGTACTTAAGTAGACCTACAGTACTTAAGTAAATCTACTAAGTTAACCGTCATGTTGTCCTCAGGTCAAATTGACCCGTTTTCTATATCAAGTTACTTTGAATTCCCCAAAATAACATGATTGATTCCCCCCAACTCTCTTTGCCAAGTACAAATTGCTACTTTCATTAATTTTGGGTCATATTCAATTTTATAGCATTTGAAACACAAATTGAAGTGTTTTTGTAATAGTATTGAGTAAAAGTTGACATATTCAAGTCTGTGATTATCATCAGCATCCATTCCTTTCATTTTAGTCTAAATAATTCCTAATTTCTGCTTTTCTACAACATTAAACATTAGGTATAATTTCCTATAAATGAGGTTTATTGACCATATATTCCAAAAAAGACTTTAAAGTTAATAAGTTAGTGTTACGTAATGTTGGAAACGTCAAAAGTGACAAACATTGAAAAAAGGGATAAAAGTGTTGAAAAAAGGGACAAAAACGTAAGAAAAAGTTAAAAACATCAATGAAAAGCGTCAACAAAAGTGTTGATTTTCAATTTTGACAGGAAGACAACACGAGGGTTAAATTCCACCCGTTATTTATGTTTGTTTCTACAGGAGAGTTATGGATGTGAGGAGAGAAGATTTATGTCTTTTTTCACATGACTCCACTTCCTGAAAAACTCTTCATCACAACTCTAAATGAGGACATGTTTTTCATCAGGAGGACGTCCCAGACAACGTCAGAATCATTTGATCCGTACAACATACCAGTGTTCAGATACTTTAGTAAAAGTACTAATACCACACTGTCAGTCTTGCATTGAAAATGTTACTCAAGTAAAAGTAAAAGGTACTTAATAGGTACTTAATGTTAAAGTTAAAGTACTCAATGCAGATAAACTCTCCCATTCAAGACACTGGAAACATGACAGGTGTTTATGTGAAATTACTGTACACGAGTGTGTACAATACATACAATTTCATTTTAAATATAGTTTCAGTACATCAACTCCTTTTTTTATTGCTGTTGTAGAATATTTCTGTGTACACGCATAAACATACTGATTAATACGTGATTTTATCTTTAAGAACCACCAGTGAACGTGGAAGAAGACAGTGATGTTGTGTTACCCTGCTCTCTCAGCACCAAGGAGGACATAGAGTTTAAACTCTTTGTCTGGAGGAAAGTTCCTCAGAAATATGAAGGTTGGAAGGAGGTATTCCAGTATAACGCAGGCATTCATTACAACAAAGGTCGAGGTGGTCAGAGTGAAGAGTTCAAAGGTCGAGTCTCTCATTTTCAAGATGAACTGAAACACGGCGACGCCTCCATAACCATCAGAAATACAAAGATGGCCGATAGTGGAGAATACAGCTGTTACTTTCCAAATCTTCAAACACCTCAAACTTTCTACATTAAGCTTGTTGTTGGTGAGTTTTTTTATTATGTTTGCTCATTTTTAAACATTTAAATATGTCTGCAAGATAAAAACGTTTTTATTTTTAAAGTTGATAATACTTGACCAGCATTAAGTAGTTGTGTAGCCTGTTCTCTTAGGGCTCATTGGGATCATGGATATTTCTGTCTCTTAATACCTCTTAATATTAAAAAATGGAAGCTTTCTTATTTTTTCCATTTCACTTCCTATTTCAAATATAGTAAATCAGTCATAATGAAAATTACAGGATTTATTCCTCAACTTGTCTTTCCCAATAATAAATCTCACGGACCATAACTGCTAAACATCCCCAAGTACAACAGGCCTCCTACTTCACCACTATATTACAAATTACAGACAGATTAAATTACATTCTTTATTTATTTTGGAGCTTTCAGGGCCACAATATAAAAACGGTTTGATTAATACTTTTATTTGGTAAGTAACAGTTGTGTAATGTTACACTCGATGGTTTGATGTAATGTCATATTATTGGCACTTAGTGATGTTGCCATGGTACCGAGGAGGTTTACGTTAAATTATGCCCTCTTGTGTACTATTGCTTAATTAATTACTACGAAGTAAACATTCTGATTAATACTTCATTTTATCTTCCAGAGCCGTCAAAGGTCATTAAAGTGGAAGAAGACAGTGATGTTGTGTTACCCTGCGCTCTCAGCACCAAGGAGAACATTACGTCTGGACTCTTTGACTGGAAGAAAGATCCTCAGAGATATGAAGGTCAGAAGGAGGTGTTCATGTATGTAGAAGGCATTCACTACAACAACGGTCTAGGTGGTCAGACTGAAGAGTTCAAAGGTCGAGTCTCTCATTTTCAAGATGAACTGAAACACGGCAACGCCTCCATAACCATCAGAAATACAAAGATGGCCGACAGCGGAGTCTACAGCTGTTATTTTCCTCGTCTTCAAACACCTCAAATATTCTACATTAAGCTTGATGTTGTTGGTGAGTACTTTTATTTTTCTGCTCTTTTTTTAAACATTTAAATGTGTCTGCAAGATAATACAATTTATTTTTAAGTGTCTGTAAAAAGGGTTAATATTTCACAAGCACTAACTAATGTTTTTGTTTTACCTTTTAGGTCGTGTTTTAAAAGACCGATCAGGGGAAAACATCCCAGGTGAGTCCTGATGTTATAACATCATCTGTAGCAGCTGTTTGGTTTCACAGGCCTGATGATTCATGAAACATTAGATTAGATTAAAATGTATTGCACACACCTACAGGTAACGTTACCTGATGATTTAAAACTTGGTTGAAATAACGTTACACATTAGATTAGATTAAAATGTAGACCTTACGGGTAACATTACTACGGCAACGAAGTGCAGTTTAGTGAATTATAAGAAAGCAAATATTCTGTACCTATAGGCTACATAGGCTACATTAATTACTTAAAAATGGAGACATTTATACGCCATCGTCAGTTTGTTTGTGTAAATGTTAATTCAACATTTTTTTAATCCTTTTTGCAGTTTTTATAAAGGCAGTGACTACAAATTGTGCATTGGTCAGTTTTTGTTAAACAGTCATAATTTGACTCATCCAGGAAGGTGTGTGTGTGTGTGTGTGTGTGTGTGTGTGTGTGTGTGTGTGTGTGTGTGTACTTTTGTTTCTCCTTGTTTCTCCTTGTTTCTCTCACACTGTAATTGCCATAGTGAAGAAAATAGATTAAAAAACATCCCAATATGAATGTTTTAATGCTTTGATTGTCCTCTAGTGAGTTGTTCATACTGTGTTCAGGTGCGGCGCCAAAACCATTTGTCGCTATACTTGATCAAACAAAGGACCGGTCTCTGCTGCAGTGTGACGTTCACGGTGATCCAGAACCTGAAGTAGAGTGGCGGGACAGTGCTGGAAACAAACTTCCTGCAGAGACCCAGGTCGAACCAATAAGAAACCTTTTCTACGTCACTCTCAGAACTACTGTGACCCAGACCGACCGCTATCGCTGTGTGGCAACACAGAAGACCATCAGCCATCAGGTTTCTAATGAGATCTCTGTCATCACTTGTAAGATTCTTCCTCATTCTGATTTCATCTGTGAATAATTTTTAAAAAGTGTGTGTGAAGCAGTGGCAGAGACTTTTGAGAGGGCCATTTTCAAAAGGACAAACTGAAAAAAAACTACCATCGTATACTGCATTACAACAGCACTAGCAGTATTCTATGACAGGATTAACCAACAAAGCTCAGTCTAAAAAGTTTTTACACAACAATATAGACAAAAAGCTGTTGATTTTAACCAGACAAGCAAGCTCCCCACCAGCAAGATCAAGACAGGGAAGGAGAATTAAAACAATGTCTGAGTTGAAAACACATCTTGATGTTACGTAAGAGCCCTGTTCATGTTGGACAGACATATTAGTTGCATTGTGTGTCTGTTAAGAGACACAAAGGCTCTAAAACCCTCCCCGTTAGCTGTTGTTATAGCTCAGTGGAAGCTTGTACACGTAGCTGCAGCTACTCAGTGTTGTCTGCACTGATTCAGGTCGGGGGGGTTTCAATAGAAAGTACTCGCATATCTATAGAGATCAAGATTAACGTAAATATTGGCTGTAATTCTCCTTTAAGGAACACTCGTTCTGCAGAAATTACTGTCGCTGCCCAAGCGGGTGTAGTTCTTTGCAGGGATGCAAAATGTGGGCACAACATCAGCAGAGCAAGCTCTGGTCCTGGCGGGGGGGGGCTCTGTGTCCCGCTGGAGCTACGATCAGGTCGAGGTCAGCAGCAAAGCTTTCTAGCAGTGTTGCTACGCTGGCCGATCCCCACTGATGGCGGTCTGTCTGCAGGACCTGGAGCGCCCCCCACAGTGTTTCAGTTAGACTGTTAACAAGTGTTGAGATCATTAAAAGGTATTTACAGTATTTAGAAGCGGGCTGGCTGCTAGTTAGCTAACGCTAGCTACCATGCTACATAAATAACCCGGACAGAGTTGTCCCTCATCTGGCGATAGAAACCCTGCTGTCCCCCCCCCCCCGTCCTGTTGGCTTAGAGCTCCACAGACTAAGTCCACAGGTACAAATTAGTTTTGCACCAAATGTATCAAGAAGTGTTGCAAATGTCGATGTGTGCAGATTCTCCGCTGTGTGCTGCAAGAGAGAACAGATGTGAAGTTGCAGTGACAGATTCCAGATGTTGTAATCACTGAGTTGTGGTTGAGATGGAAAATGAACCAGAATTTTAAAAAAAGTACACGAGTAAATGTTGCACTACACGCTTGCAGCTGTCATTGTGTTCATGCAAATATCAATCTCCACATTTGAGAATATTTTTTTGTGACTTCACATTCAGAATACAGGTGTGTGAACATTTTCTACAAGTGCAAATTTTAACATACAAGTTCAGATCGTATTCTACAAGCTCTCACCTTTTACACCGTAGTTACCTTCATAGATTTAGGATGAAATGATGTAATTTACCTGGTGGGCCACTGGAGTGTTGTGGTTTGTTGATCTTGTGCAGCACAACTGTTAGTGTTTTAAAAATAGTAATAAAAATCAAATTAATACATTTACAATTCTGGTGAATGTTTCTGCAACAATATAGTGCGTTTTCTGCCTCATGTTATGGTCCAAATGTCTTTTATTTATGTAATGGAAACCATGATAGGTTTTTGGGGGGTGCACTGGACAGTTTTAATAGTTTTGACGGCCAGGTTGTAACCCCCCCCCCCTGTAAATGATGCCTGTGCATTCATGCCACCTCTGTTTTAACCTGCAGAATTTTAGATTTCAGGACCATTCAAACCTTCAGTTGTCCTCTTTGTGTAGACTGTGATGTCCAGTCTGCTGGATATGATCTGCGCTACATTCTGAGTCTAACATTCACTTTTTGTCTTCTGTTTCAGGGCTCTCCCCTGGATGGATTATTCTTATAGTTGTTGCTGTTGTTGTTGCTGTTGTTGCTGTTGTTAATGTTGTTGTTGTTATAGCTGTAGCGGTGTTTGTAAAAATGGGCTACATCACATTATATCGTATAAAAGGTAAGCTAAAATAATGAATTGTATCAACATATTTATGATTAGCAGACAACAGATTTTTTATTTGAATCTCATGTTTTGACGTTGTTTTATCTTCAGTCATTAATCATTCTGATGGTGTTTACACCAGAGGACCATCAAGTCAGTTGGATTTTATTTAATAAAACTGTTACAGGATGTTATAATGTACTGGAGATTATTTTATTTTCTGTTCTGTTAGAAGATGATCCTGTTTGAAGGAAGACATGGTGTGCGGATGAATACATTGCGTAATATGGCTCATATCCATGATTTGAAAGGGTTCTACTTCCTGCTTGGGCTGAGACATGGTGACATTCTGCTGCTGATGAGAACGGTGGATGATATTGGGATATGTATGCATACTCTAAGAAGGGTTGGAAATGGATGGAGCAGACAGAATGAAGAATGAGTCTCCGCCCATGATGAAGTAGAACTTAAATTGTGTTTATGATTCACAATTTATTCATCCGCACACTGTGTACTTATTAAAACAAGAGTTTCATGTTCTCACTAGATATATTTTCACGTTACAATGTGTAAAGTTTCATTTTATAACATAAAGTATCACGTTCTAACGTGATACTTTTGACTCAGTAAATCAGTAAAATCAAAGTGGTCCTGGTGGAAGTTCTGTAGGGTTCGGGTCTCTAAGCAGACCTGTTTTAAGTTGGGATTTGAACTGATGAAGAGTCCAGGTGATGAATGTGAGGAGGAAGACGAAGGGCAGAGCAGCAGAAAGCTCTCTATATTTAGTGTCTTTTGCAGTTATTTAATGTTAAACTGTGATGTCCAGTCTGCTGGATATGATCTGTGTTATATTCTGAGTCTAACATTCACTTTTCGTCTTCTCTTTCAGGACCCTCCCTTGGATGGATTATTTTAATAGTTGTTCTTACTCCTGTTGCTGGTGTTCTTGCTCTAATGATGCTTGTATACAAGGGCTACATCATATTAGATCAAAAGAAAAGTAAGTTAAAATAATGAATGGTATCAACATATTCATGATGAGCAGACAACACAACAGATTATTTATACATATCTCATGTTTAGAGTCTTTGAGGAAGTTTTATCTTCAGTCATTAATCATTTTGATGGTATTTACACCAGAGGACCATGATTTTATTTAATTAACCTGTTACAGGATGTTATAATGTACTGGAGATCATTTTATTTTATTCTTAAATCATTATTCTTAAGATGATTCATTATATTTGATGCAGGGTATGTAAATAATATAATACACTACAAGCTTAAATGGTTAAAATATGTTGGTTGTGTTTAAAAAAATATGCAGAAGTAATTATTCTGACGAAAAAACTTTTCTGCCTTAATAATTACTAATAGATGACTCTGCATGTAAACATATTGATTAATATATGTTTTTATTCTCCTTGGCCAGAATTCATCAAAGTGAAAGAAGGCCGTGATGTTACTTTACCCTGTTCCCTCAGCACCAAGGAGGACCTTACGTCAAAGCGGTTTATCTGGAGGAAACGTCCGGAGGAGAGAGGTGAATGGCCAACCGTGTTCCTGTATGAAGGTCAGAGGAAAGAGGTTGAAGGTCAAGACAAACACTTCCAAGGTCGAGTCGAATATTTTCCAGAAGAACTGAAACAAGGCAACGTCTCCATAAAGATCAAAAAGACAACGAAGGCTGACAGTGGATACTACGTCTGTGATCATCTAGATCTTCAGAATCCTCAATTGTTCATCGTTCAGCTTGTTGTAGTTGATGGTGAGTACTTTGATTAAACCGTTAAAGATGTCCTCTCATTTAACGAGTGGAGCCTCGTCTCCACCTCGTTATCTAGCTGCTGCATCTCAACTAACATCATGGAAACTTTTCTAATTTCTTAATAAAATATCAGCCGTCTGCAGTAGATTAAATCTGCAACACAATGACACAAAGAAAGCAGTAGACGTCTCCAAGAGCACCTGCTACTCTGGTTCATGTTTGTGTATTAACATTAACTTTATTTTCCAGAACAAATGTGTAATACATATTACTTTATGGAGGGCGCAAACCTGTGTAGATCAGCCACCAAATAAATGATGTTTGCAGTTTGTGCAGCCTCAATATGATCAAGAAAGTTGAACTGAATTTTCTTTAACATTGTTTTGTCTTTTTTTCTGCAGCTTCAACTCAGAAGAAGAAGAAACATGATTCAATAATCTAATGGAACGTCGTTCACTAATGATGACATGAGGCTTTGATAACGTCTGTGTTGCTGGAAACATTGATTTAGTTTCCAGTTATTTTCTGCTTGTTCTATCCCAGTTAGGCTGGTTGATGTGGTCTTCAGTTCTAGTTGATTGTGGACCTGTTGGTAAGACTGGTCCAGGATTCCTGATCCAGAGGTGTGTAGAGCAGAGAGGACCAGCTCAACATGATGATGCTCTTAGAAGTCTTTATTTTAGATTCACACCAAATCACAAAGTTAGCTGTGATGGTGTGAAGTGTGACATATATTGTGTAAAAAGGTCACTTCATGTAATGTTTTAGTTATTTTATAGTGTTTTAGTCCAGCTGTTTGCTCTTTAGACGATCATTTCTTGCCTGTGTATGTAGAAGAATAGTAAAGGCTGAGATGTGGAATTGATCTTTTTATCTAACTCAGTGAATGAAGCGGCGCCCTAGTGGCTCAGCGGATAGAGCCGGGACTTTAGGCTGAGTCCTCACCGCGGTGGCTTTGGTTTGAGTCCTCCTGCAGGTCTTCTCTGGTCTCTCCTGACTGTCTCTATCACTGTCTTTTAAACGCAGATACGCCAAAGATACAAGTATTTAGAAAAAAGCCTCTTTATTGTACACTTTACTATGTACTTGCACTATTTATAATATAGTGCTTTTTATCATTTAAATGCAGAGGTGGGTAGAGTAGCCAAAAATTTTACTCAAGTAAAAGTACTGTTACTTCAGAATAATATGACTCAAGTAAAAGTAAAAGTAGTCATCCAAATAATTACTTGAGTAAGAGTAAAAAAGTACTTGATGAAAAAACTACTCAAGTAGTGAGTAACTGTTGAGTAACGTCTGATTTATTTCTTAACACAAGCATCAATCAGATCGACAAAAATACAAAATAATCATATTTAGGCAAACTATTGTTCATCCAATCAATAAAATAAATTAAAATTAATTCATTAATTACAAAATAGCTTAAGTTAGAGACTTGTCGCATGAAATTTGGATGGATACTGCATGTGTAAAACATACTGTATGTAACCTAAATGACAAACATCCACCTCTCCACAGCAAAAACTAAAACTACCGCTACGTTTCCTCTAGTTAGATGTTGAGTTGTTGAACGCTGACATGTCCGTTTATTTTGGTCGACACCAGGGCTGCCAACTTTTCCCAAAACCTTGGAGTGAGATTTGGGGGGGCCAACCCATATTTTGCCGCGTACAAAGCAATTTCTTTGGGTCTTTATCCTTCAGGGTTTAAATTGGGATTTGTTATATGTGGGGGGGTGGGGCTCTCCCTAGGGGGGTCTGGGGGTATGCCCCCCCAGGAAAAAAATTGAAAAATAAACCATTATATGGCACTTTCTGGAGAGTTTTTTTGCAAAAAAATGGAGAAATCAAGTCTTACATGATATGTGCAAAACTAGGGTTAAGAGCCTTTGTGTTGTTGTAGTATCAGCAGGTATTAAGGCATTCAGCATTTAGATTATATACATTATTACCTTCTTATGATATAAGAACTGACCCAGACAATGTGCTAAACATAATGAGCCACATGAAGAGACAGTAGCAAATCTCATCAACAGCTGAGAAGATTTGGGTCTGTGGGGAACAGGTCCAGGGGTCCCTGGTGTAGGGACAAGGGACCCAAAGTTAAATTAATGTTGAGGGATCAACTAAGACCACTGGAATTCTAAAGAATAAGAACCACTGTTCTACATAAATTCTTATCCTTTAACCTTTGTGCCAAGGTTCAGTAATGTTTGGCCCTCATCCTCTGCCCTAACTTACTGGATTTACTTTTTGGGAAAAAAAGACTATTTGTTCATTTTATAAAACATCAAATTAATTATTTACAGTTACATTTAGAGATGCACCGAGGTTAAAGAAGCACAATAGTGGCCCAACGTTGCAGTATAGTATATATAGTATAGTGTATATATATAGTATATATAGTATAGTATATATAGTATAGCTCAGATGTGTTTCATCAGATTCCTGCTCATGTTTACAACTTTGTGCACATTCAAAATATAACTCCTCCATCTCTGTTGTCCGAGATTAGGAGAGTTGTAAAATAGTGTGCTGTGCGTGTTATTGCTCCGCTGATATGGTGGATCTCATTCAGACCGTCTGACAGACACAGAGGCCCATTTGGGTCTCTGGTCTCTGACAAAGTTTATAGGCGGCTGTACGCTGCGCATTATCGGGGGACAACACGGATGCAACGCGTCACTGCCCCCCCCAGAGCGAGTCCACTAACATGAACTGAAGTTGCTACGCTACCAGCCGCGCTGCTCACCTCTGTTACAGAGCGAGAGGACACGAAGCGACGGACGGGTCTGTGATACTCAGAGCTCATACCTGGAGCCGGGGAAATGGGATGGATCGTAAAAAAACAAATTCTCAGTTTGCGACAATTCAAAACTTTCACAGACAGGGAGCGCTCTTGAACCCCCTCACAGTCTCTGAAAGCACAACTAGTCGATCAGAAGTGGTTCAACAGGTAGATCTATAGATAAACTCATCTTTCAGAAATTTGACCGACCGGGTTGACACTTCAGCGTGAGAAATCGGGAGTGTGGCGTGTGAGCGTGTGAAACCAGTCAAATGCGTGTGTCTCACGGCCAATGCGTGAGAGTTGGCAGCCCTGCGACACTAAACGCTGCATAACGTAGCTGCTGTTTCACACTTTAACTAAAAGGTAACCATGCTTTCACTATGAGGCCGGGGGGGGGGGGGGGGGGTCCTCCTCGTCTGTGTTGCCTTGGCGACGGTTGATTCTTTGTTTTGCTACGACTGTAAGGTAACACGTCCCGCACATAGATATATACAGTCTATGGTCCCGCCGCTGAGATCGAGTATGGTCACGTGACTGCACAACGCCGTTTGATTGGTGGAACACAGTCACGTGGTAGAGCCTTCAGCGGAAGACTCTCTCTCTCTGTCAAAATAAAACATTACAATGAGACGTACGCGGGGGTAAAAACAATGACGCGTAGTAACGAGTAACGAGCTCATTGGAGCCTGATGTAGCGGAGTAAGAGTACAGTTTATTTTTCACTAATCTACTCAAGTAAAAGTAAAAGTATAGTGATTTAAAACTACTCCTAGAAGTACAATTTTTTCAAAAACTTACTCAAGTAAATGTAACGGAGTAAATGTAACTCGTTACTACCCACCTCTGTTTAAATGTAAATGTATTCAAATTATACTATTCAAAGCCTTGAAGAAAACGTCAGAAATATGGTTATGCAGCTAAATATTAGTGCAATGAATCAAAGTGAAGCAAAAACCTCGAGACATTTTTCAGTTCATACTGTAAATGTTTTGGTTAGTAAATGTGAAAATGCAAATACTGCTATTTTTGAACAGCCTAATATTCATTTTTTTCCCTTTCTGTAAAGTTATAATCTTCATCACTTCTGGTCATGTTTTGATTTGTGATTGAATGTGCAGTGTTCCCAATGCTTTGATATTATGAAATTAAAAGCTATTCTAAGGATTTTGAGCATTATTAACTTTTTAAACACACAGATATTATTCTGCATATCAACTTTTTTTAGCTGGATGTTGGACGTGAAAAGAAGGAAATGGTTCTTCCATAACTTGTCCATAATAAGCTATTCTATGGATTTTGATCTCTCTCTCTCTCTCTCTCTCTCTCACCCCCACCCCCCCAACCGTTTCTGTCTCTTAAAGGAAGTGTCTCCTTGCCTCTGTGTCCTAGTGCTTGCTCTTAGTGAACTGTTGGGTTTCTGTAAATAACATCCCAGAGTCCTGGTCTAGACCTGCTCTTTATGGAAAGACGCGGGAGATAAATAACATCCCAGAGTCCGGTCTAGACCTGCTCTTTATGGAAAGACCTGGGAGATAAATAACATCCCAGAGTCCTGGTCTAGACCTGCTCTTTATGGAAAGACCTGGGAGATAAATAACATCCCAGAGTCTGGTCTAGACCTGCTCTTTATGAAAGACCTGGGAGATGAATAACATCCCAGAGTCCAGTCTAGACCTGCTCTTTATGGAAAGACCTGGGAGATAAATAACATCCCAGAGTCCGGTCTAGACCTGCTCCTTATGAAAGACCTGGGAGATAAATAACATCCCAGAGTCCTGGTCTAGACCTGCGCTTTATGGAAAGCGCAATGAGAAAACTGTTGTTGTGATTTAATATATATATAATCTATATAAATAAAGTTCAATTGAATGATGCACGGATTAACAACGAGCAGTTTAATAGTTAATTTTTTTTTGGGACATTTGATGAACAGAGGTCATTGTTTCTTTTAAACCAATCCATCAGACCCTGGACATTCATCTTTGAAGTCTTTATCCGTCCACAAGACACGTGAGCATTAAACGTGTGTAACTCCAGGAATACGACACAAGATGGCGACAGAGCTCCGCGTGCTCATCCTCCTACAGCCATGGTGCTGTCATTGGGAGTGACAGATAGAAGGTAGGCTAAGTGAAAGTAAAGTGTGTGCAGTGATTTGTTAGAGCTCCTTATGTTTTATCATCATTAACCAACTACTATGAAGCTTCTTCTGGGTCTGCTGGGTCTGTGTCTTCTGGGGAAAACACTTTGTGATGAAAACGGTAAGAATGACTAACTTTGTAGATATGAAGGAGACAGACGGACAGAACCGGGTCTTGTGTCAGTCTTTAGGATCCAGAGTACGCTCTGGGGACTGTATGCTGCTAATTATTATCATCGGTAACACATGCAGCCGTTCCCAGCTCAGGTTATGGATCGCTCCTCCAGATGCAGAGGTGGGTAGAGTAGCCAAAAATCTTACTCAAGTAAATGTAGCTGAGTAAATGTAACTCGTTACTACCCACCTCTGCACAGATGACCGTGGTGTTATTCAAAGAAGACTATGTCAGAATTTGGTTTGCAGGTCGTCTTTGACGTTGGGTGGAAACAGGTGTCAGAAAGCTGTCGCAGGGTAAACTGCGTCTGTTTTTTAAATTCCGAAATTCAATATGAAAACTATTATCGTCCACCCTGAACTTTTGACATGTTGAAAGGGACTTTCTAAAACGCTTAACGTGAAAAAGCTTGGTTTAATGTTCCAAAAAAATAATCAATGATTACCAAATTTCTCTCTTATATTGATCCTCATAACCAGTAAAAACTGCCAAAAAATATAACCCAAAGTCAGATTATTAAAGGATATTGTAAGGAAAAAAACTTAACGCTAAATAGCTTAATGTGAGCTACCTTCTATAATAATAGGACTTTGTCCAAAGATATTCAGTTTACTATCACAGAGGATAGAAGAAACTAGAAATTATTCATATTTAACCAGCTGCAGTCAGAGAAGTTTGACTTTTTGTTTTTTGTTTTACAGAATACAGTGGAAAAGGGCAGAGTGCACCTTTAAAGAGGATGTCTGGCAGGGGCCGGATTCAACACCTTGCCTTCCACACCATTTTTTCACACATTTTGCAAAGTTGACACATGGGCCCATGGGACCATGTGTAAAAAGAGCAAGTGCTGTTATTGTTAACAACAACATGGTACACAAAGGCCTTCACAACATTTGCAGAAAAGGAAAATTTTGTAAAGCGGGCATTTGAACATATCATGATGGATTTTGTTGATTTCACACCGTCACAGGTGAAAAAGTTTTGTTTGGTGATGTTGATCAAAATGGGTGGAGGTGTTTCCCGCTTCAAAACAAACTGCTTCAGTGTTAGCAAAAATTCTAATACAGAAATCATTCCCAGATGGGGAATATCAAGTCGGTTGTCAAGTGATAACGGCACGTTAAGAACAAAACTATGTACATGCGAATGAGGGTAAGAACGCGCAGTAACCTCAGTCCTTTTGAAATTCTCTTCGGCAGACCACCCAGTGTGGGGGTTAGAAGCTTCTAGAGCACCCCTTCCCTCATCAGCTCTATGTGAGCATGATATGTTAGAGTAGTGTGTACAACTGTCTTCTGCTCTCTCTGACATAAGAGTCCAGGTTTCTGCTGCCCTGCCCCACCCAGCTGGAGGACCGCTCCACACGCTGCAGCCTGGAGATTTCGTGGTCGTAAGAAACTTCAGGAGAAAAAACTGGCAATCCAAACGCTGGCAAGGTCCCTTCCAGGTTCTTCTGGTCACCCACAGCAGTGAAGGTTGCTGAGAGGGCTCCGTGGATCCACGCATCACACTGCAAGAGGGTTCCAGGACCAGAGGACAAGCCAGTCCTGCCAGACGCCCGGAAATCCGTGACCTGACATGAGGCGTTCTGTGTCACCAACATTGCAACACACACAGAACAGAAACGAGGCAGTGGTAAAGACTGACTCCGACGGTGTGTCACGTGCTATTGGACGAACCTCTGACACCAGAAGAAATCCACGGCACCAGAAGCAAGACCGCCTGATCTACAGCCCGGTACTGCATCGCCCAGCCACCCACACACACACACAGCACTTTCCTGAAGGGCGCAGTGTCCGCTGTGATGATGGAAGAACACAGGAAGAGAAAGACATGGTGTATGACACAAATGTATTCTTGTTCTCTGTTTTCTGTCTGTGTCTGTGGGGGTAGCATTTTTGTTGTTAGACAGATATGATAGAGATAAATCTGACATCATTTATTCTAACACCACTTCTTCTCCCATTAATGTTACTACTGATGCACGGTAAACACGCACACTCAGTTTTCACTCGTTAAATAAAGGGGTAAAATGAGTAGAGCGCTCTTCACCTTTCTCGTCTAGACAGTATTGGAAACCGAAGTATGAGAAATATAAACAAAGCAATAACCTTAGGACAACAGACTTCATGGTAATGGCTAATACATCAACCACCTTTCTGTTGTAACCGTGCGATTACTTTCAGTCCGAAAATGACAAAATCAACTCAAATGATTAACATTGTGCAAAATAATGGGTTCTTTCTTCTGACAAAGACAACGCATTCATATTCCAACGTATGACTGGGTTCAATCAGCAAATTTACACGCGATGTAGGGATCAATGATTAATGTTGATTAATGATTAATTGTTTCCCCACTCACAGAAATGGGCTTCACCCATAAAACCACTCGTGGTAAACCTAAATAACTATTTGTGCACTGACTGCACTCTACTTTAAGAGCTTAATGTAAAATGATGAGTTACAGTAGCAAATTTGTTTCAGGAATTCTTCCGTGGTAGGGTTTAGTTAATAACGCACATGATATAGATAAGATACATGAAAGTTTGGAAAATCCGACCGCCGTCATGTTTGCGGGGTTCAGCGATTTTCCTAAAGCCTTGTGAGCTATGCGTAACATGTTACTTCAGCACCAGATGGGTCTAGATTTACTGTTAGCAGCTCAGGGGGGGGCTCTGTCATGTATTAGGTGATCAATGCTGCACATTAATCCCAGACATTGAAGGTAACCTCACTGACACCGTCCATCAGCTAAATCACCTCGCCACTAGTCTTAGGGCTCAAGATGTCCCTCACACTTATTCGGGGGGGGATTGGGGCGCTTGGATATTTGGGGAGGGGTGGAAGGCTTGGATGGGGAATATTGTGATTCCAGTAATCTCTGTCATCTGTTTCTGTTTTGAAGTATTTGTTGTATTATCCCATTAATATGAATGATTATTTTCTTTGTTTACTCTTGAGAAAGTTCAGTATCAAGCCTTACAACTCAAAGATGATGGTCCTGAATTGTTTCATTTGCCCTCTTACCATGAGGACGGTTGCAACTCGGACTCAGCTTCCGACTTTGAGTAGTTCCTGATTCATAGAATCCATTTGACTCCTCATCTTTCTTTTAGACTAGATGTAGTGGTAGCTTGTGCCCAGAGGCTTAAATCCCTCACAGAAAAGTGTTTTCCTTTTCTTTTGATTGCATGTATGCTTTTGGTAATTTTCAAATGTATGATGATTAAGGTTGTAATCAAAAGTGAGGAATGTGATGGGAAAATTACATGGACAATGATTTCCACATAGGCAATGACTGCTTATCTGTGCTTATTCAGTTCTTTTACATTCGTAAAAGTAAATCTGTGTTTTAGGTTTAAAGGGGTGATAGAATGGTTGTATGGAGTATATCACGCTGTTCTTTGAGGTCTCCTGATAGGGTATGTAACATTTGTTGGACTGAAAATGTTGATTTTGCTGTTCTTTTGGCCCTCACACCACCCTGCTAAATTGACCTGGCTTCAAACGAGAGCTTTTCTGCCTTATATGGTCTGCTCATGAATATTTAAATAAGCTGCGCGCTGATTGGTTGGTGTGCAACGAGCTTTGCTGCGGCACACAAACATGACTAAAACATCCAAGGTGGCGATAGCATGGTTACCGTATCTGTTTGAGCCTGAATCAGAGGAAGGATCTGATATCGAGGAGCAACCTGCCAGTAAATTGGAAATGACTTCTTCAGACTGGTAAGTTTAGTCATTTAGCATTTACTTGCTTTTTCAACATTAGAGGTTTGTTGTCACACTAGTGTAATGCTCCCACTTCAGTGTTGTAGCCTAAGAATAACTTTGTATTAGCCCCGTTTTAGTATTGTAAGCAACATAACTTATTAATTTGCACATGGACAAATATTTTACAACTTGTAACCTTGCAATTTCAGTCAAGATGTCCAGTTGGCAGAAAAGTTAGTGGCTAGTTCATAGAGCTGCTCACAACGAAAGTCTCGTAGTCACATTGTAACATTTGTTACCGTATACTCTCCTGCTGAATAGGGATTGATTGTGATTATGAGTTACGTACATTCTTTACCACGTAGTAGTAATGTTATCTTACAACAGGACGTCCATTTAGCTGCACAGGAGCCTTTTTCTGTTCAGTTTGTATGCTACGTCTAATGTTATCTTGGAACTAATATCATGCAGATTAGATCATCTATGAGATTATTACCTTCTTAACATGTAGTAATCTAATGTAGTATCTTACCTTGGCAGGTGTACTTGTGGAAACTGTACACACATGCCCCAGGAGAGAGAAAATATATTTTGCCAATAAATACTTCAGTTAAATAAAACTAGAGATACATTAACTCAAGCTACTTTATGCTTTCTGCTCATTCAACATTATGAAATAACAACAATCTCATTATGTTTGTTTTTACAGGTCATGAAAAGAATGACCTCGATTCCTGAAGAGATAACCTGTATGGCTCACCATCCTGGCCTTCATCCGTGCCTCAATATATATTCTTTGCAAAATGCAATGAATATTTACAGAGTTGACCATGGCCAGTTGAGAATCAGATGGATGGAAAGGTGAGGCCAATGTGATACCCCTGTTAGCAGTTCAAGTATATAAATAAAATGTTTATAACAGTACCCATTGATTATTGATTCAGCATTATTACAAAAACACAGTATTATCAAGACAACAAAATTAAAAACTTTATTTTGTTTCAAAACAATCATCATTACTCTTAAATCTAAAAAATAAAAAATGTGATTGTCCACTACACCCTGTTCTCTTTGTAGGCAATGCAGACACATGGCTTATAGGACTTTTGTGAGCTGGTGCTGGGTTTTCTTGGTAGAAGGGTCCGTGCCGTGATCCCCTCTTGTGTCGTGCTGCGTGGAGGGAGTTTCTGGATGCTTCAGGGCAGTATGTCGGGTTGGGTGTCTGTCGAGCTGAGCACACAGGTCCTGGTGCACAGGAATCTGCCGGACTGCTTCCAGATAAGGAAGGAGGCCTTGCATCAGGTCTAAGACATAGCCTGTTGTGTGTGAAAAGTCATTTTTAGCACCTATACCATTGCACATTCAGATTTGTTGTTTGCAGAGTGTGAAAAGTTATTTTGAGTGCCTATAAGATGCAATTTTTATTTTTTGTTTGTAATACAAAAAATATTTAAACTTACAAACTTTTGGCTCTGTCTTCACTTCTTTGACGGTGTAACCTCCCCTGTTGGCCTTTGGGAACAGACGTCTGTACATTAGTTTCCCCTTGGCTGTCTTCCGTTGTGGCTGCAAGATACAACCTTAAACAAAAAACATAATTTTTTTAACATAACTGTATTACCTTTTACACACACCAAGCAAAATACTCCAGTTAACTCACAGCAAAAGCAGTTGCTATACCTCTAAGCTGTGCCAAAGCTGGACTCTTACCAGTGTTGTTACAAGTGTCTTACAGTTAGACCAGCTTAAAACTGAAATGATTTGCATTTATATGGCCGGCCATTAGGCTTGATGTCTCTCGAACATTGCTTGTGTCTCACTTATTCAATGAACAAAACCAGTTTCTGCAGACAATTTGTCCCCCATTCACATTTGCCTTTTCTAAAGACTTGTTTTGTTGAATGACAAAGTTCATAGGGCGTGTTCATACCTGCAAAAGGCATCTTCAACACACAGTCTAGCATTCAGTCATACCTGTTGTATACAAACACATTCCTGCCTATTGTCCAAATTATTTTCACCAGCCTCCCCCACAAAAGGAAATGCAATTGATTGAGATCAGTGATAATCCAGATGAATAGTTCTATTCCTACTATAAATAGTTCACTAATGTGTTGTGAAAGGCTCACATATTTGATAAAAGTCCCTCACTCATCATGGTAACATTGTTAGATAACACTGCTCTGCTAAATGCTACCCAGTCACAATGCTACACAAACACCATAAAACGTCTGGTTTTGTAAGAATAAGTAGAAAGGTTACCTTGTATGATATGTGAGGTCTTGATGTCTTATGAGACAGTTGTGTCCCCCATTTGTTTAGCAAGCTGCATCTTTCGTGTCTTGTTCTTCTTGTGATGTAGCGTTACTCTGAAATAAAAAAAAAACTGCAAATCAATACACTGCAGTCTATATACACACTGTTTTCACGAGATTGACTAGATATCATATGAAATGATAACGTTTCCAGTTCTGTTGTCGAAGCAAACGGGATGCTATAGCTAGCTAGCTAGCTGAGTAACGTTACAGCTTAGCGCTAGCTCGCAACCAAACTATCAGGATTCTACTCAGCTGCAGTTAGCTTTCTTGCTGAAATACAATAAAAATGAACCTGACAAAGTGGACAAACATGCATGGTGAACTATAGATGGAGCTACATGACATCACAGGGTATTTATTCGAATGGAACAGTTAGGAAAATGAAACGTTAGCCCCTTTGCCATTACAGTTGATCAACACACATTCAGCCTATGCTAGCTACAGGCTACGTTAGCATTGCTAATGTTACTGTTAGCGACGAAATCATACTTACAGCTTGATGTTGGGATGACCGGACAGTCGGAACAGCAACAGCAGCTTAGCAAATCCTGCTTTAAATTGTCCAAAGTTTTGAAAACTGTCTTTGGGGGAAAAGTTCCCTGGGATCTCCTTATAAACAGCAGCCATGCCCGTTGAGTGTTTGCTTCCTTGGGAAGACTAGCTATGAGAAGTGTCTCCGTTCCCTGTACAGCCTGGAACTCTGCATTTACCACCCTGGTTCATTGTCAATATCCTGGGAAATATTCCAAACTTTCTTCTTAGTAAATCCCGTCAGAGTACAGGAGCAGCGTTCTCAGTCGGACATCTAACGCTAACTGACCTAACGCTAGCTGCATTAGGAGCTGGTCTCAGGTCAGTGGCCTGTGTGTAAATGTTGGGGCTGGACCGTTCTCCTAATACGGCCATGGGCGTGACAAAGCTAATGGTTCTAAAATCCTGACGTCATCTTTTGGCTTTGTTGGGATTCGCCCGTTTTCAGCGGCAGTTTCAAAATGTGGGATTTTCAGAGGAAAGGCATGTCAATGGATTTCAAGCTTTTATGTATGTCCTATTTACCCACCAAACTGTCGGTATTCACATATGACAAGGTAAAATCGGTTTTGCATTCTATCACCCCTTTAAGACAAAAGTTGTGAAATAGTGCCAAGTGTGACCAAAAGAATTGGAAAAAAAAATACCTTCTCTTTTCTCCTGTTTTGTACACAACCCAAAGTTTCAAAAAACAAAAGATACTTTCTCCTAATCTCTCAGTTAAATCACAGTCAATATTTGTCTCACAAATCGTCTCAATGTCCAATTTAAATCATTTATCCAACAGAATTAAAACTTTAACTTACCCCGCTGTTTGAAATTGCTTCCTTGTTGTTTGGATTTCAGAGTGGAATCAGGGGAGCTTTCTGACCCTCTGTCTCTCAAGATGTTTGGCGAGGTTTAGAGGCAGGTGATCATCAGATCCCTGGATGCATGCCCTCATCAGTCACCGGTGGAGTCCCTTTCTGATTCCTCCTTGAAATCCTGTTTGTGACGCCAAACTGTAGTAGAAGTTTCTTGTTACAGCAGGGAGGAATTTGCTGGAATTAAGACTCTGTATATAGAAAAAAGACTGAAGGCTGCAAACTGAATCAAAGTTTAGTCTCCGGTGAAAGTTTAATTGTTTTCTGCAGAGAAAAATCTAAATGACAAGAACAGCCTTCACAATGCACAAAGTTACAGAGTGACAACAGTTCTGTGTGAATACAATCAGTGATACACTTCATTATATCCAGTGCCCCCAGAGGAGAAAAACCCTTGTTTGGAAAAAAGTTTAATCTCAAACATAACAATCAGTGGACCTCAGGCAGACAGTTAGTTCCATTAAGTATTTCTGAATCTGCCCTCCTTGTGTCAAGTGTCTTGACCGGTCGTTCTATCTTAGCTGAAAAAGAACATCTTGTCTCTTGGATAGGCCATGGTCTCGACCTGGGACCTGCTATGATAAACACAAAACTGTTTCTGTCAGACTTTAGGCCATTTGTCCTTGGAGGACAAATGCAAAGTCATAGCAAATTCAGTTGTCTTCTACAAGGAGAAGACACTGAGGACAGATTCAGAAGTCATATACTCTGAGAGGCATTGGAGATCTTATCATGAATAATTAATATGAAAATCATTGGTTAAATTTAGTTTTCCATTACAAGTTACTGTTTGAAAAAATGAAAAGAATTGTTATTGACATAGAGGCAGATGAAGTGTTTATGACCCCTCAATGATGACAAAAGGATACATCCGCTGTCGGGGGTCTGATTTAAAGAAATGGTACTCTTTAAAATGTTGGGGTTCTAGCGTTAAACTAATGAGGAAGAATTTGACAAATATAAATCAACCAAAAACTTAGTCTTTCAAATGTTACACCTGTATCTGTTAAGTCTTAACCATTCCCTGACCGGGAATTGAACCCAGGCTGCGGCAGTGAGAGCACCAAATCCTAGCCACTAGACCATCAGGGAGTCACATCTATCACGTTTATCTTTGTAGATGTGAGTTTTCCTCTTCACTCACTGGAATGACTCATATTGTTTTAGGCGAGGAATGGCGTCTGGCTAGAGTTTCAGAAGGCAGGACATGACAGATTACACATCTGTCACATAGTCAGTTTCTATTCTTAAATACCAAGTCTCTTGCTGTTCTTTGACTAGTTGGCCACCCCTGCTTTGCATCACTCCAGGTATGTAGAAAGCAATCTGTTATGCACCTTTGCATTGCACAAAAATGTCAAAATTTGGACCTGAATCCAACAATAACAATACTCGACACTCACATTCAAACACCTATAGGATTATTAGGAACACCATACTAATACTGTGTTTGACCTGATTCTTCATAGAAATGTTGGCCCATATTGATAGGATAGCATCTTGCAGTTGATGGAGATTTGTGGGATGCACATCCAGGGCACGAAGCTCACGTTCCACCACATCCCAAAGAAGCTCTATTGGGTTGAGATCTGGTGACTGTGGAGGCCATTTTAGTACAGTTCGGTTAATTACAGATAGAGAAGTGTCCACTCCAGCAGCGGGGGCAGATGTCTCTTTTTGGTGAGCACAGGTCTGCACATGTAGATTTTACACTAAGAAGGTAAAGTTAATTGGGATACTAGAAATTTACTAAAGATGCAACCATAATGTATGTTGTTAAAATTGACTTCTATCTGTGGCTGTTGATTTCTTTGATATTTGTATTAGAAAACTAATGTGCAGACAGCCACACCTGCTGCTGCAGCTGGCCCAGCTCCGTCAACTGCTGCTGACCCTGCTGCTTTAACTGGTGCTGGACCCTCTGCTGGTCCAGTGCAATCCAAATTATCCCTTGAAATGGTTCCCAGCACTACTATTTAATGAAAAATTTATATTACATTATATTATAATATAGTGCTTAATATAAGGTGACCAGATTTCTCAGACAAAATCCGGGGACATTTTCAGCTCAGAAGCGTATTTACCTCCAAAACAAGTAATGTTTTTATTTTTGTAAAACTTAAAACGGGGACACTAGACCTAGAGCTGTTCTTATTAGGGGAGCCCCCCCCCCCCCCCCAGTATGATCCTAGACCCCCCCCCCCCCCTGCTACTACTTCCTCTACTCCACTCCACTACACCTCAAGATAGAAAGTCCTAATATTTCAAGATAAAAGTCCATCCTTATACTTCAAGATAAAAGTCCTAATATTTCAAGATAAAAAGTCCTAATATTTCAAGATAAAAAGTCCTAATATTTCAAGATAGAAAGTCTTAATATTTCAAAATAGAAAGTCCTTATAGTCCTAATCTTTCAAGATAGAAAGTCCTAATATTTCAAGATAGAAAGTCTCAATATTTCATAATGTTGTAATGTTTACTGAACTACTGACAGCTTTTGCTTTACTGCTCAAGGCTTGTTTCTGCAACAGTTCCTTGAGAATCAGATACAATAAAAACTACTGAGGACATATTTTCCTTTGACATTGATGCATATTAAACGAGATCGCTGCAATGTAAGTTAATAGGATAATTGTCCAGCTTGTATTTACGTTCATAAAAGTGCTTGTTTAGCTGCTAACAGACTCAGATTAATATTCTAAGTGTCTGACAACATTATGGGAAGGATTTCTAAGGAGGTCGACCTTTCTGTTAAAGATTAAGATCCTTTTTAAAACATAAAAGTCCGCGAAATTGCGTTCGCTAAACGCACCAGACTCCATGTAAATAATCAGTGATTTTAGCATCGTAAAACACGGCTTCTAAAACATCTCTGAGCACCGCTGGCTCTGGCTGCCTGGAGCCTGCGTGTGTTGGGTGTGCGACTATCGGCTACGTTTTGTCAGTTTTTTCTTTCATTCAGATTTCGGGTTTGTCAGTCACAGTGAAAACCGGGGACATTTCCGGGACAGATCCAGCCGGGGACAGGTAGCCAAAATCGGGGACTGTCCCCAGAAACCGGGGACGTCTGGTCACCCTAGTTTAATATCCTTCTCAGTAATGAGGGAATGCCAAATGTTAACACAGTACAACTTTAATTGCAGGAACAAAGGCCAACAGCCTAAACTTTCAGCTGTTTCTGCTAGAAGGCCTGAGCAGGTGGAACCAGGACCGGGCTGCACAGTCTCTAACCACCAAACCCTCGCATCTCCTCAGCTACTCTGGAGACCTGGTCCAGTAGGTCACACCGATAGTCTGAAGGTGCTTGGTCGGAAGTATGTTCCGTTTTTCCAGCCTCCGCCCCAATACACCGTATGTTAAGCAGCAGGCATGTTATTCACCATTCATTAACTCTGCATTTACATATTATTGTTTATTTATGTATTTGTGCTCATTCATCCTTATAAGATCTCTCTATATTATTTTTGTCCACCTCCCAGGAGAGCTTATTGGTGTTGACTACTTGTATAATCAGACAGGCCAACCCATTCAGGACATGAACCCAGACTCTGAGAAGACAGATGAGCTGTTGGAGGATATCAACATTGGGGAGGAGCAGGAAGATGAAGGCTTTGAGGACCAGGATCTAGACCCAACAGTTGTGAACCTGATAACATCAGCATCTGTTCCAGGCCAGTGTGTTGCTTCATCCAGCCAGCCTGCTGCTGCCTTTGTGTCTACCCCAGCTACCCAGCCTGCTGCCGCATCAGTGTTGAACCTAAGATCTGGTGCTAGGTGGGGATCGAACCTGTGACCTTTGAATCTACGTTAAACTTCCCTTATTTCCCAGAAACATTCCAATTTCAGCAATTAAATTAAAGTCTGACTTAATAGAAACTATAAAACTTTTACACTTTGTGTGTAATTTAGTATCTTTCTCATCTTTTCTCTCATTTCCTCCTTTTTCCTCTTTTCCTTCTCCCCCCTTACAGACTATTGTTCCCCAACATTGTTTTTATTGAGATTGACGACCAGATTGGTAGTTTTTCCTAAATTTCCCCAACCATTGCAACAGTTTACTTAGCCTCATTGGCGCAGTGGGCAGCGCGTCAGTCTCATAATCTGAAGGTCGTGAGTTCAACCCTCACATGGGGCAGGTGTTATAAAATCAATGGGGGGGTAAAAAGGGGGACTATGTTCTCAATAAGAAGACTTCCGAGAGATTTGCAAACCAAAAAAACACAAATAATGCTGACAATAGAATCGAACTTAGCCTTTGTGTGATTACATAGGTCTCCTCAAACAATGTTATTATTGAGATTAAAGACCAAATTGTTAGTTTTTCTGAAATTTTCCCAACCATTGCCACTCCTTTCATAGCCTTGTTGGCGCAGTAGGCAGTGCATCAGTCTCATAATCTGAAGGTCGTGAGTTCAACCCTCACACGGGGCTGTTTTTTTTAAAAAAAAAAAACACAACTGATGCTGAAAATACAGGGACAGGTGGTTGAATACTGGCACTAGCACATGAATGGAATTTGACATTATTTGGTTATTTCTGAGATTGATACAATGAAAGGAATTATTTAAGAGTGGTAGCAAACCAATGAAAAGGGTTATAGAACATATGTGGTATGTCCTTGGACATACTATCCAAGCAGGGAGATGAGTACAGAGATGTGGGTGCTAGCAAGATGGATGTAGGTTGCCCATTGTTCATTTAGACTTACCAGCAACATTGTTATGATACAAACCTGCTTGAAAAACAGGTGCAATTCTTTTTAGAGACTTGCGCATGGAACACACATGACATGACAGTGTCAAAATTTCAGGTACGTCAAACGGACAATTCATCTAGCAAAACGTGTAACCATACGCCCGAACAGGGTCTTGAACCCTGGACCCTCAGATTAAAAGTCTGATGCTCTACCGACTGAGCTACCCAGGCTTCTAAAACTACTGGCTGTGGAAAAAACCATCTGCTGAACTACAGATTAAAGTGCAAGTAAATTTAGACCATCAAGCTGTTGCCATGATCACGGTCTTCTGGACAGCAGGAGGGTAGACCATAATTTGCACAATGCCTGAGAACACCAAATGTTATTGCACAAACTGGTTGAAAATTGGCCAAAAAGGTTAATTAAAAAGCTCAAAGTCACAACTCATTATGGCCACTCGCAGACTGTGAACATCCTGCAAACCTGCATGACAGATGACAATAGCGAGCACTTCATACATATCACACAATCAAGCTGTTGCCTTACCAGGGACTTAAGCTGTGGTTTTCTTTTTCGCTCAAAACGTTGATAACCTAATGCAATTTTATGGCTACAGACAAATAAACTTTACTGCTAGTGGGTACAATAAAACAACTCTCCCTCTTGTTCCGCTTCCATACTCTTAGTGTCCTCATGCGGAAGCCCTATACGTAATTTGAGCAAAAGCCCTCGTGACAGGAAGAATCCACCAGATGACTTGCCATCCAGCAGGGAGATCAGCACAGAGATTTGGGTGCTAGCAAGATGGATGTAGGTTGCCCATTGTTCATTTAGACGTACCACCAACATTGTTGTGATACAAACCTGCTTGAAAAACAGCCACGATTGTTTTCAAAGACTTATGCATGGACCACAAATGATATGGGAGTGTGTGACAGGGCGCATTGCGACCGTCACCTTAGCGATGCGCTACTTGTACCTCCTACGTCTGAACACTGACTTTAAAATACTCTCATTGTGATATGCTAGTGTGTGTGACACGTGTTTGTTTTGTTACCTTGTATTGTGTTTAGATTTATCAGTTACTCCATTCATTTCCATAGTCCTACTGTTATCACGTGGTTTTCTAGTGCACGTATTTAACAGCTGAAACTACGGTGATAGGCATGCATGCAACGCTGACTCCATTACTTCCCCAATCTGTTAATCATCTTTATACATTGTTCATCATTACATCTTATCTCACTAAATGTTTCTTAGTTACAATAACCACACGACAATCAGTTCTTTGTTAACCTGACATCTGTTTATTTAACTTAAAGTTAATACAGTCATTCACTAGCGTATGTGTCATCTTACCGGCGTCTTCTGATGCAAGTTGTAAAAGGGAGTTTGTTGTATACACCGGGGCTTTTAAAGGTGGGCGGACTTCTGGGGTTGCTGGAAGCGACCCAGGATTAATTAATGCAATATAAATATTGTAAACCTTTGTAAACTGTAGTGAGGTTAAGAGGGTTTTGTTCTATTTATATTTCTATGTGTGTCTGTGAGTCTTGTGTCAAGACTCTTCGAGGTAAGCAGGAAGCTCAAATAAATGATAGTTGCAAGGTCTACCAAATGTTTAACTTTGCAACCCGTAACCCTTTTGTTGCCACTGTCCCTCAAAATGTGACTCCCAAAATTTTCCTTCCCCTGAGTGTGAACATAATAAGTTATTTACACTGCTGAAAAGCAATTCACATTTTTAAATTACCTCCACTGCTAAAAGCATAATAAAGAAAATGTAAAATATTTCTATAAAATGAAATAGTTTAATTTTTAGAGATATTTTATTTTTCCATTTCATTTCTATGCTTCTATAACATGAACAAACAATTTTATTCACCTACAGTAGCACTACTGCTGTTGTTTTACAGCAGACTACAGCAAATTCAAAAAATACAGTAAATAAATGTGAATTAAATGTTACTACCCATAATGCAATGCATATTACAGTAATGAACCGGAAAAGAAAGTTATCGTATTTTACGGTAAGTAACTGTAGAAATTACAGCAAAGTCTAACCGTGTTGGGAATGTACATAATTACAGCTCTGATTCAATACAGGACCAATGTCAGAGATCATATAGATCTTTCTTCAACTAATCAAGCTGCTTCGTGGGTGGGTGTTGGCGTGGCCGTAGTCAGTGACATTTGTAATTTCGCGGGATTTGTAATTTCGCAGCATGCAGGTGATACAGTAATTGTTGATAGCCGTCTAGAAACATGGGGGAATGCAAGTTCAGTGACAAATGGCTTGAAAACAACGAGTATTCTTGGTTAAGGTCGGTGCCTGAAAATGCTTATGAAGCGAACTGCGTTATGTGTCGGAAGATTTTCAAACTTGGGACAATGGGGATCAGAGCGGTGGAATTGCACGTACAAAGCAAAAACACAGACTACGTAAAGGCACGCCAGCACCCCCCATCGCTAGATTCTGCTCCACCGCTAGCAACAATGTCAACGCTACAACGCTAGATGTTATGCGGGAAATCTACAACCAACAATGCCAGCTGACCTACGAGCAGTTTGTGGCTCTACGCCAACACTCCGAGCCGAGGTGATGGGGGGCTGAGGACCGGGACAGACACAATTCACACAGGTCAAATGACGGGACTGAAGAGTGTTCCAAGCAATGCTTCCAGATTCAAGGCTTGTACAGTCATTTACCTCTGGAAAAGACAAGACCAGATACGTGGCTAAATTTGATTGGCGCCATATATCAAAAAAGACCTCATCACAGAAGTCCAGAAATGCGGTGCGTTTGTAATTATGTTCGACGAGACACTGAACCAGAAAACCAAAAGCAAACAGCTGGACTTGTATGTGCGTGTATCGTTATAAATTGGTAAGGACACTCTTTTGAGAAGGCTTTCTCTAGTGCAAAGTCACTGTTTTGTTTATTATAGTATATGAATTGTTTTCCAAGTATATTCACAAAAGCTCATGAGTAGACATCAAAACTTGAACAAAAATTGGTCACTTGGAGACCTGAAAACACACATATAGATACACACACACACACACACATTCCCACACCTCTAAACACTCTTACACACTGCTGTCTACTTTCTCTCCATGATGAGTACTCCACAAACTGCAACCCATCCATCTGAGTCTCTCTCTCTCTCTCTGTCTGTTAGGCACACAAATCATATATGAGTCTTTGCATTTTAAAAGCAGCTGGAATTGGCATTTACTTATTTTTTTTGTTCAAAAGGAACAGTGTTTTTTTTAATATTCACTTGTTATTTCACTTGATGTTATAACAATTTGTTCAAGGGACCCAAATGTTCTGAAAATATTGTAATAATATAAATTAGGACAGCAATTACATTTTTGTGTTATGCTTTCAGATTACACACATTAAGTCAATGTTCTTAAACTCAACCGATTATTGTCCTTTTACCATACTGTTAATTTTGTGTTTACTTGGAAAGATTACTGTATATTTCACTTTGTTTTTTCATTGTAAATTTGGTCTTAAATTTCATTTAGAATTGGTATTAAAAAGTCTTAAAAAGTCTTAAATTTAACTTGTTAATACCTGTAGCCACCCTGTGATCCAGGATCCCTGGTATGTGATAAACAGGCCCAACCCCACAGTATGAGAAACATCCCATAACCAGCATGCTTTACTGTCTTCACAGTGGACTGGGGCTTGATTTCAGAGCAGGGGGGTCGGAGGACAAATTGTCTGCGGCTCCTAGACCCAAAAAGAACAGTTTCCCTCTCATCAGTCCCCAGAATGTTGCTCCATTTCTCTGTTGGCCAGTCAATGTGTCCTTTGGTTGTTTCCCACGTCGGTCAGGCGTTGGATGTCATTACAAGGCATTTGAAATGATTTTGGCAGAGCAGCTTATAATCTTCTGCACTTCTTTATTTGTTTTCCCCTCTCATATCAACTTTTAAATCAAAGTCCTCTGTTCCTCAGAGCAAGCCATTTTGCTGAGTATTTCAGTGTGAAATGCACTATAACCAGCATGCACAACATGTTCTTCCTTCCTTCCTTAAATATGTATATATACAGTATAGATTAATTATGGGCCATAACTGACACCTGTTTTTTCACAGAATCAATCAGCTCACTAATTGAACACGGCACTGCTATTATTATGAACAAGCTCCTTTCAATGACAGATTCAATTCCACAGAATGAGCAGCATGCGTGTCATAACTGTTGGTTTGGCTTGTGTTTTTCAGAGGCATCAGTGGTGCTCAGCAGTTTTAATCCAGAGCACAGCAGAAAGCTCTGCTGAGCTTCAGAACTGCTTGAGGAAATGTAGCTTGTGGGACAATACCACATTACACTACCATATTACTTACTTACACAATACTGCTTGCTATACAAGTTTGATTTAGCAAAAACAACAACCTAAAACAAAAGGTCAAAGGTCAACTGGTGCCCCTCATTGCTAATGCCTATCAGGGACAATGGTTCCAATTTACTTAACTGGAGTAGAGCTGTTCCAGCAACATGAAGACAACACAGTAACCCCTACAGATACCAGTGAAAGCTAAAATCTGTGGGAAAATGTTACATTTACAACTTTCCCAGCACAAAAAAATCCCGGATGATCCCCCATTTGTTACCAGCTGGCTAAAGGGAGGCAACAAAATGGAGGCCACACATAAATTGATCAAAAGTAGTTTATTTATCACTAACTAACCAACACTGAATGTTACATTTCCCATAATGCAACTCCATAATAGTGTGTTGGCAGATAATTAACCCTCATGTCGTCCTCGGGTCAAAATGACCCGTTGTCCTACATCAATGTTCTTTTTATTACCCAAAATAACATGATTGATTCCACCCAACGCTCTTTTTCAAGTACAAATCTCTACTTTCATTAATTTGGGGTGTCTTATTCAATTTATAGCATTTGGAGAAAACGTTGAAGTGTTTTTGAAATAGTATTGAGTAAAAGTTGACATATTCCAGTCTGTGATTATCATCAACATCCATTCCTTTAATTTTATTCTAATAATTCCTAATTTCTGCTTTTCTCACTCAACATAAGGTATAATTTCCTATAAATGAGGTTTATTGACCATAAATTCCAAAAATAACTGTAAAAAGTAAAAGTGAATAAGTTGGTGTAATGTATTGTTAAACGTCAAAAAGTGACAAAAACTGAAGAAAATTTTAAACATTCATACAAGCCTCAACAAAAGTGTTGATTTTCAATTTTGACGGGAAGACAACTCAAGGGTTAAGAAAAGTATTGCGTCAGTCAAACAATGTTCCATAGACATGCTCTAAGTCAGTGGTTCTTAACCTGGGTTCGATCGAACCCCAGGGGTTCGGTGAGTCAGTCTCAGGGGTTCGGCGGAGGTCAAGACACACACCCGACTCATATGATTCGTGATGACCCCCGCTTGGCCATCATCAGAAGGGTTCGGTGAACGCGCATGTGAAACTGGTGGGGGTCAGTACCTCCACACAAGGTTAAGAACCACTGCTCTAAGTGTTGTTTCTAGTTTAAGATAGAGCTCTACAGCATGGCACCTCACTAACTCACTCTCTTGGTTTTTCTCTGTTGATAGAAACGGAGAGGAGAGGAGTCAAACGTCACCGCTGTCAGCACTGTGACAAATCCTTCACATCAGGATATTTAAAGATCATCAGAGAGTTCACACTGGAGAGAAGCCTTACAGCTGTGATCAATGTGGGGCGGCTTTTTCTCAGAGTTGTGACATAAAAAGTAAAAAAAAATCATAAACAGTCACAGTATAGTATTTCAAAAAATTCATAAAAAGTCATAGTATAACATGTCAAAAAATTCATAAAAGTCATAGTTTAGTATGACAAAAAATCATAAAAGGTCATACTATAGTTTGTCAAAAAATTCATAAAACTCATAGTACACTATGTCAAAAAATTCAAAAGGAAAAGTCATAGGATAGTATGTTGAAAAAATCATATAAAATCACAAAAAGTCATAGTATAACATGTATAAAATTCATAGTTTAGTATGACAAAAAATCATGAAAGTCATACTATAGTTTGTCAAAGAATTCATAAAACTCATAGTACACTATGTCAAAAATTCATAAAAACTCATAGTATAGTGTGTCAAAATTAAAAAAGTCATAGTATATGTCAAAAATTCATAAAAAATCATAAAAAGTCATATGTCGAAATATTCATAAAGTCATTGTTTAGTATGTTGATAAAAACATAAAAAAATCATACTGTAGTATGTTGAAATATATTATAAATATTCATAGTATAGTTGTCAAAAAATTCAAAAAAAGTCATAGTATAGTATGCCAAATATTCCTATAAAGGTGTAGTATAGTATGTCGTAACAAGTCCAAATTTATAGTTCTTGTTGTAAAACAAGAATGCGAGCATTGATCCCGCTACTCTCGCATGCTAACAAGCGCTCTACCATTTGAGCTAATTCCCCTTTTCAGACAAAGTCATAGTATAGTATGTAAAAAATTCATAAAAGTCATAGTATAGTATGCCGAAATATTCCTAAAAAATCGTAGTATAGTATGACAAAAATTCATAAAAAGTCATAGTATAGCATGTCAAAAATTCATAAAAAGTAATAGTATACTATGTCAAAAATTCATAAAAGTCAAAAAAATCATAAACAGTCATAGTATAGTATTTCAAAAATTCATAAAAGTCATAGTATAGGATGTCAAAAAATTCACAGTCATAGTATAGTATGTCAAAAAATTCATAAAAAGTCATAAAAAGTCATCGTATAGTATGTCAAAAAATCGTAAAAAGTCATAGTATACTATGTCAAAAATTCATAAAATGTCAAAAAAATCAGTCATAGTATAGTAAGTCAAATATTCATAAAAGTCACAGTATACTCTTTACGGTCATCAGAGATAGGAATTAACGAAGTACAAATACTTCATTACTGTACTCAAGTTCATTTTTCAGATATTTTTTACTTTACTATTTATTTTTGTGGCAACTTTTTACTTTTACTCCTTACATTTTAACATAAACATAGGTACTTTCTTCTCCTTAAATTTTACAAAACTGGCTGTTACTTTAGTTTTGAACTAAAGGTCGTATATCAGGAGTGATTGTGAGAAGAATAGCGCTGACACGCGCCTCACACCACGAGCGGGCGCATATGCCACACAAAGATAAAAGTGAGAGAATAAAAAAAGAGACAAGCTGTCCGGAGGATAATCAGCTGAGATCGTATGCGTCCTTGAGAACTATAAGTACTTTAGCAAAATAAATAACAAATATACACTTTGTAGTGCAGATAACATAAATATTAACTGATAATGAGACATTGCTGGGATTTGGACCCAGGATCTTCATTAAGTGATAACTAGGCACTGCTGGGATTTGGACCCAGGATCCTGTTTACGAGACAGGCGCTTTAACCACTAAGCTACAGCGCCTTCTACAGATAAGCCTGTCTTGCAAGAATACAATGAGATAATGAACAGGGTTGATTCCATCCATCCATCATTGTCCAGCAGCTCCAGTAGGGGACCCCTACAAACTCCGGCAAATGAAAACAGCTGGACGTGTCCTTGAGCGACGCCTCAGGACTCACTATTCATAGGCAGGCCTACCGAGAACAACAGAAGTCTTATGCAAGGACCTTGAGAGATGAGAGACCCTTTCCCATCATGCCATTTCTCATGGAAAGCCATGGAAAGCTTAAAATACAGTCCTAATTTAGTCCTCCTCAACAGTCAACATAGTGTTTGCTGTGTGGCGTGTCTGTTTTTATTTCTCCCATGTCAACAGTATTGACCAATACGGTAGGCATTCTAACCTCAGCTGACACGCTCACGCCATGCAGGCAGTGTGCAGGAGCCCTAAGCTTCCAAGGTAAGACTGAAATTCATGATAATAAAACCTTTATAATCTTCACACTAAAGTTGCAAAAACACCTCCATTAAAAGGCTTTTATTCGCTTTACATGGACACATGTAATGTTAGGGTACAATACAACATCACATGTCACTTTAGTGATCTAAAAAAAGTCGGGCAATAACTGGGTTGCACACATTAAGTATCGGCAACCATGTGGAAACACTTTATAAAGTGATAACCAGGCACTGCTGGAACTGGACCCGGATCTCCTGTTTACGAGACAGGCGCTTTAACCACTAAGCTACAGCGCCTCCTGCAACTAAGCCCGTCTTGCAAGAATACAATGAGCTAGTGAAAAGGGTTCCCTCCTTCCATCCATCTTAGTCCAGCAGCTCCAGCAGGGGACCCCAAACTTTCCTTTGCCGAGCCACATCAACCAGCTCCAACTGGGGGATCCCGAGGCGTTCCCAGGCCAGGTTGGAGATGTACTTTCTCCACCTAGTCCTGGGTCTTCCCCGAGGCCTCCTCCCAGCTGGACGTGCCTGGACCAGTTCTCTACGGAGAACCCTAGGAGGCATCCTTACCAGATGACCCAACCACCTCAGTTGTTTACACCAAGTACCTCCATAATGGCCATGCATCCGTGTTCATCCCCGGAGGTGCTGTGGCTTAGTTGGTTGAAGTGCCTGTCTAGTCAGCAGAAGTGCCTGGGTTCAAATCCCAGCAGCACCTTGCTGCTGCAGAGATTGCCTGTGTTTACTTTTCATCCCCAGACTTGTTTTTAAGTTGCCTGCTAATCAGATGTTGTTGTGGGCGGGGCATTAAGTCTAACTCAGTGGTGAGTGAAATGGAGCAGTTGACTGACACAGAACTGTAGTGGAGCCAAAGTAGCGCATTTATTAATTAATTTCATTAGTTATCAGGAAAATAGAACACCTTTTGGGCATGTTATTAGTGTTTCTGAGTAAATGTAACATGCAATTTTTATTTGCTACCAGGGTACTTTCACAGGGATTGGGTTGATGATGACACGCCAAAAGAGGTAATCTCTCCAACAACAAGGTGCTGCTGGGATTTGAACCCAGGATCTCCTGTTTACTAGACAGGCACTTTAACCAACTAAGCCACAGCACCTCCATAAGTAGCTACCCTGTTAAGTCTTAATTTGTCTTTTACCTTGTATAAGCTAAACATACATTATACTGACTGGCAGTATTGGGAGTAATGGCTTAGCTCGCCTAGGCTTGGCGGATCAATCCTATTCAGTCAGTCTGCAGAAGAGGTAAAAGTACCTGGCAGGTCTCTCCCTTCAGCAGTTTGAGAACGCCAGCCCACTCCTTCCCATTGGTGCTGATCATCCACATCTCAACCCCATAGAGCCAGTGAAGCTCGGTCCACCAGATGGAACACTCACCATTTGAACCAGACTGGGGGGGAACGTTTCAGAGCCCAGCACGGATCATGGAGCAACAGCTACGGCCGCAACAGTACCTGTTCCTTCCAACATGGAGCTCTTCCAGATTGTTGAGAATCTCTTGCAGCTGGATGTGCTGCCACACAAAAATGAGAAAGTGGTAACCAGGTCAAGACAAGACCAGGAGGCAGTAAGTCTGCTTGAAGAGAAGACTACGCTGTGGAGGTGGACAGAAAACTCTGCTATGCTGTAACAGTTTCCCTAACTCACCCGGTAAGGGAAAAGTACAACGCATATAAATTTAGGTATGGGTGGATCTCTCTCTATCGGCTATAATTTAAACATATAAGTTCAGATTTTTTTTTTTTTTTTTTTAAAGATTATTTTTTGGGCATTTTAGGCCTTTAATTGAGAGGACAGTTGAAGATATGAAAGGGGAGAGAGAGGGGGAGTGACATGCAGCAAAGGCCTCAGGCTGGATTCAAACCCGTATATCCAACGCCATCACCCAGACATGCCAATCACTGAACGAGACAAAAAAACTGTCCAGCGTCTCCTCCCTACAGTGCTTAACCAGCCTTTAGACACAAATAGGGCCAAAAAATCACTGAATCAATCAGGATTTCCACATCACCTTCACGCCCCGTATCCACTCGTAGAGTAACCTGGCTTCAAGTATTTGCTGTATGTACGCAAACCTCGTTCCAACATGCCATCCCGTCCACCGGGACTTCAGTGTACCGTTCCAACCCTTTAATACATGTCAATCAAGCTGAGCCTGTAAAGGCCATACAGTCTGATTAGTCAAGTGGAAACACCTGTGGGAGTGGAACATGGATGTGTAGAGATGGGCTTTCAAACAATGCGCCTTTTTGACATGTCAAGTAGAAAAGCAAGGTAGAAATAAAATGAATATGGCTTAACTCAGTTTACGTTTTTACACCGGACATAAGGCATTACAAAGTCAAGAAGTAGGTGTTAACCCTTTCAAGTAACCTTGTCCAGCATGGACTGGACATTCATCAAGACTGACTATAACTTCAGTTAAATAAAGCTTAGTATGTTTTATTACTTTCACACGTGTTAGTTTCCCACATATCTGCTACTACCACTCTGAACATATTCCCTTCTTCAATGCTCCATAAAGAAGCAAAGAACGATCATCAATGACAGAGAACATATGAAGTGAATCATTACTCTCTGTCAGCCTCACGCTCAGAAAGGAATATCACGACTCATCATCGTGGTCAGCGAGACCAAACACTTTAGAAACACATTCCTCAAGTCAGAAACTCTAGAAATGATCCCTGAAAGTATAGTCTTGGTTAGACTAGGGGGGAACTGCATCTCATTCACTGCAGAGTGATTGTCACTCAGGGTTCAGAGGGACAGAAGCTAATCGTTACGTGCTCCAGATGACTCTGAGGTGAGAAAATCTATTTAGATCTTTAAGAAGACCGATATGTAGATTGAATTAGATTTTCAGTCACTGTTGTCTCAATACTTCAGTGTCAGCCTACTTATTCTCTACAATAAATGCTCCAGTCCTTTCTTTGCATTAATTGGTCTCAGAATGTTGCGGGTTAACCACCACTGTTGATTATTGGGTACAAAAAGCACTCAAGATATGTATATATATCATTTTTTAAATGTCTCCAAATAATGTTAAAAGTTAGTTTTTGGTAATTTTTAGTATTCGCTGGTTTATTAAGTCAATTCGGCGATGACGTCACACTGGGAGCGAAGTCTCAGCCTGGCACTAGAACTACGGCGACTGACTGGGATGAGGAAGAAGAGGAAAAGCCAGCAGCCAATAATTAACGAAATAACGAAACGGGCATATTTGTGTTAACCATGACATGTGGGACAACAATGGGACGGTTGGGTTTAGGAAGCAATAACGGCACATCTTTTTCCCACAGCCCTCTTTTAGAAGCGTCGGTAGCTCAGTCGGTAGAGCGTCAGACTTTTATTCTCAGGGTCCAGGGTTCAAGTCCCTGTTCAGGCGTACAGTTGCACATTTTGCTTGATGCCATGATAAATTGTACACTTTGGCAATCCTTAACACTTTCAGACACTGTATCATTTAAGTAACATGCACAAGTCTTAAAAAGAATGTTACTGTTTTTTGCAGGTTTGCATCATACAATGCGGGTGCTATCTCTAAATGACAATGGGCAACCTACATCCATCTTGATAGCACCCAAATCTCTGTACTCATCTCCCTGCTTGGATAGTATGTCCAAGGACATACCATTTATGGTCTATAACCCTTTTCATTGGTTTGCTACCACTCTTAAATAATTCCTTTCATTGTATCCCTCTCAGAAATACCAAAGAATGACAAATTTCATTCATGTCTTGTGTTCAACCACCTGTCACTGTATTTTTAGCAGCAGTAGTGTTTTTTATTTTTTTAAAACACCTGCCCCGTGGGAGGGTTGATCTCACGACCTTCAGATTATGAGACTGACGCGCTGCCTACTTTGCCAACGAGGCTATGAAGGCATTGCAATGGTTGGGAAAATCTCAGAAAAACTAACAATTTGGTCGTCAATCTTAATAAAAACAATGTATGTGGAGACCTATGTTCTCACACAAAGGCTAAGATCAACACTAGATGCTTTGTCATGACCCCATGAAAAGGGGAGACAAAAGACTGTGTGCAAAGGTTGTATACATGTATGCATGGTGTATGCATGGATGAGTGTGAGTATGGTGTCAGCGATTTATGCTGGACAGTGTAAAACTAACAAGATGAGCGGGAGAGGTGCTGGACTGAGAGCACCTCTAGGCAATCACAGATGCACAACCAATAATAAAACACTAGTGAGTGAATGCGTTCAGAAAATGAAGAACATTGTTCAGAACCTTAATGAAGCTTCATTTGACCATAAATTACCACCTGAACCTGGTAAAAGTATGAGGTAGTCCTGCATAGCTAGCCAGTGATTTACCTCCTGTAGATGGTGGTCGGCATGCCAACGAGGCTTGGAAATTTGCAGATGGTGATTCAGAGGAATGTAACAGTTTGAAAAGTGTAATAACTTAATTTTCTAAATGTCCACCTACAGTGCCAACGAGAGCTCTTCTCTAATATCACCGGTACGCAATACTATTCAACTTTAGAAGGTATTGTTGATCTCAGAAACAACGATAGACAGCACCATCTTATCACAACGCCCATGTTTGTGTTTCCTTCAAAGTTTGCAAAAATTAAGAAGAGCGCCTTGTTTTCTTTTAGCTTGGGAAAAGGTTTAGCTTATGACAAGGTAACAGATTGCACCATTGTGCTACTCATTAGTGGGTCCACTTCAGTTATGTATTGAAGCACATCCTTAGAGCTAATGCCCTCATTTATTAACCTAACGTACACAGGCTTCACGTGAGATTCATGAAACGTTCGTATCACACCAATCAGAGCGTAAGATGATCGTACATTGATAATGCAGCGGCTAGAAACGATTGTAATTTAAATATCACGCCCCAATATATTCTCAGTTTTGAGGCCTCGCCTCTATTATTTATGACATGGCCAGACATAATCCGCTAAGAAGCGGCGCTTTTCAGAGGTGGGGATTTAAAGCCTGACATCCCAGTGCTCTGTGGCAGCCAGATACCCCCAGGCCCAGGGGAATATGCCTCCTAAGAAAAATGCAATCCTACCCGATGAGAAGAATAAACTGTGAAAATAACGAAAATATGAATACATTAAACATATACTGGCATTGACATATTCAATTCAATTCAATCAATTCAATTCAACTTTATTGTCATTGCACTGTCACAAGTACAAGCAACGAAATGTGATTTACATCTATCCAGTATTGCTATACAGGGTATAAATATTGTATATATTTTATGTATAAGCAATGTAATAGTAAGGAACTTTAAAAAATGTTGTGTAAAAATATAAATATAAATATGGGAGCTCTATGACAGATTTATACAGATTATACAGAGTATAAAGTATATGTATAAGCAAAAAAAGTAAATAATTGTAAGGGACTATAAAATGTAGTGTATAAATATAAATATAGGAGGTCTATTCACAGATTATACAGAATATACAGGATGTTAGTGAAAGGAGTGCAGTCTCAGTCTTTGGATGGTATAGGTAGCGCCCCGTCAGACATGTCATGATATAGTAGGTTCTCAGTCATGACTGAGAACCTACTATATCATGACATGTTTAATTACTATATTATATTTTTGAGACAGGTCCTACTGAAGCTATGACCAGTCAGGATGGCTGAGCGGTCCAAGGCGCTGCATTCAGGTCGCAGTCTCTACTGGAGGTGTGGGTTCAAATCCCACTTCTGACAACTAGTATTTTCATTTGGAACTAATGTCTAAGAGTTGATATTGGGAATAAAGAACTTAGCAGTTCTTTGTATTTAAGAGGACATGAATGTGCATGAGAACGCAATTCCAAGTGCAGCGTTTTGACCATCTTTATTGTCAACACATGTAAAGTTCCTTAGGGGCCCGTAGTGGATGAAATGGTAAAACACTTGGCCCTGGATGCATAGAATTCCTGCCATATTGAGCGACAAAGTTTGGGTGTCCTGAAAAAAGGGTCTTGAACTCTATCTCGCCAACCTCTTTTTTTACTGTTTCTTGTTATGTCACGGCAAGAAGTCTTATGCTTTTGAGTCGTTTGTCCATCTCTACATCAGAATCAGAAATAAAAAAAACATCAGACATATGCAGTCTCTGTGGCGCAATAGGTCAGCGCAGTCGGCTGTTAACTGAAAGATGGTGGTTCAAGTCCACCCAGGGACGTTTGTTGCTTAAATAATCTGGAATGAGCCAACTCTAGGGTTTATCATTCTGCAGGTAAACATAGAGCAGCCCAAAGATAACCCAAGTGGCCTTCCTTTTATCTGAAGGTACAGTTCTGAAACCATGTACTGTACATATTAATCTTTACCGGTCATTGGTATGCAGTCACTTGATGTAATACAAGCAAATACATAAGGCCAGACAGAGACAAAAAGTGAGAGAAAGAAAAGAGACTAGCTGTCTAAAGGATAACCAGTTGAGATTGTGTGCGTCTTTGAGAACAGTAAGTCATTTAACTGATGTTGTCAGTTCATTTAAACTAATGAGGAAGAATTTGACAACTCAAAATCAAGTCCAGGAACTTATTCTTTCAAACATCACACCTGAGTCTCTCAAGTCCTGACCCTTCCCTGACCGGGAATCGAACCCAGGCCGCGGCGGTGAGAGCGCCGAATCCTAGCCACTAGACCATCAGGGAGTCACATCTTTCAAATTTATCTTGGTAGATGTGAGTTTTCTTTTCACTTACTGGAATGACTCATATTGTTTTAGGCGAGGAATGGCACCTGGCTAGAGCTTCAGAAGGTAGGACATGACAGATTACACATCTGTCACATAGTCAGTTTGTATTCTTAAATACCAAGTCTCTTGCTGTTCTTTGACTAGTTGGCCACCCCTGCTTTGCATCGCTCCAGGTATGTAGAAAAAAATCTTTTATGCACTTTGCATTGCGCTAAAATGTCAAAATTTGGACCTGAATACAACTATAACATTACTTGACAATCACATACATTGGTTTTCAGTTAAAAATGTTGGTTAGGGGTTTTAGTTACTGCTTGAAAAAAATGAAAAGAATTGTTATTGAGATGGAGGCAGATGAAGTGTTTATGACCCATCAATGATGACAAAAGGATACATCCACTGTCGGGGTCTGATTTAAAGGAAATGGTACTCTTTAAAACGTTAAACTAATGAGGAAGAATTTGACAAATCAACCAAAAACTTGCTCTTTTAATCTGTATCTGTCAGTCCTGACCATTCCCTGACCGTGAATTGAACCCCGGCCGCGGCAGTGAGGGCACCAAATCCTAGCCGTTAGACCATCAGGGAGTTCATCTATCAATTTAATTTAACATATTGTTTGGTTATATTGTTTAGGCAAGAAATGGTGCATGGTTAGAGATTTAGAGGCATGGGCAAAATGCCAAAAAACTGCCTGTTTCGATTTAATTACATGGTAATAATGCAAAAACAGAGGTGTAGTGATTATTTGGAAATGCTTCCGGTAGTTTGAAATAAACCATGAATCAGTGGTGGAAAATGCAAACTGCCTGTTTCAATTTTATTACATGGTAATATTAGAATAACAGAGGTGCAGAGATTAGAGGTGCAGAGATTACCTGGAAATACTTACCATGAATATGTCTTGTCCTTCACGTACGTAACGCAGTGCAATCTGACCAGCAGCTAAACACCTCCACCATCAAGCACTGGCGACCGGGTTCCTTGTAACACGTTATTTGAGTAACAAAGGGTGAAACTGGGAGAAAACACAATGACCAGTTACTTAGATAGTAATGAGTCACAGATATTAAACAAAGATAATTGTAAAAACAATATAACTACACAACAGGCTAGCAAAAATGTAAGATGAAATAAAGAAACACGTAATGTATTGTTATACAGTGTACGTAGTATAACCTATGTTGGTATCTAAAAACTAAGATATACTTACATGTGGCATTACCCAAGATAAAGTGGCAAACTAGCTTACGAAGTTACCGTCAGTTAGGGCTGAACAATATTGTGTTTTAGCATTGACATCGCGATGTGCGCATGCGTGAAAGTCACATTGCAGGACGTTACAATGTTGACGTTATACTTTTTTGCTGCTTGATAGAAAAGTAACCTTTCACACGTTTCTCCTTTACATGATTATTACCATCCGACCGTTCCCTTTAAGACAGGTAGCCATGTGGGCACGTGTGTATGGGACGTTAGTCCGATGGGTTTGGTATGGGAAGTGAGGCTCTCCGTGTGTAGAAAAGTAGTTTACCGTTGGCAACAGCTGCCTCTGACACAGTGATGTCATAGTATTTGATGGGTAGTGAGTGACGCTACAGTAGTTGGGGTTTTTGTTCTCCTCAAATACAAACTAAACCCCCTGATTAATGCAACATAATCACAACGTCTCCCGGCCATTTCCCACCGCAGAAAGCTGCAACCAGTCAGGCTAAAGCTAATATAGTGCTTAAGAAATAGCAGAAAGCTGCTACCAGCAGGCTAAAGCTAATATAGTTAGCTTAAGAAACAAGCAGAAAGCTGCTACCAGCCAGGCTAAAGCTAATATATTAGCTTAAAGAAACAAGCAGAAAGCTGCTACCAGCCAGGCTAAAGCTAATATAGTTAGCTTAAAGAAACAAGCAGAAAGCTGCTACCAGCCGGTCTAAAGCTATATAGTTAGCTTAAAGAAACAAGCAGAAAGCTGCTACCAGCCAGCTAAAGCTAATATAGTTAGATTAAAGAAACAAGCAGAAAGCTGCTACCAGCCGGTCTAAAGCTATATAGTTAGCTTAAAGAACAAGCAGAAAGCTGCTACCAGCCAGGCAAATAGATACAACTAGCCCAAAGAACAAGAGGCATGCAGGTCTGGTCATTTATCAAACTGACGAGCTGGCCTCGCTAGTCAACCACAACCTGAAATTAGAGGAAGCAACATGCAGTCACTGTCATTCACGTTAGCCTGGATTGATATTATATGAATACAATGGTGTCATGCTAGTCAACCAGAGTATTTCTACCTAATTTCCCTCTCCAAAATCACTTCAGAAGAGTAATGTTAGTCACAGCGCTTACTTGCTTTGGTGTTTGTAAAGCAATAAAGTTCAACAAAGAATATGAAGGTAAATATGGTGCAAATGTGAGAGCGCGTAGATGTGATGTGAGCACTTAGAGAATATGATCTCAGAGCTGTAGAAAAAAATTCTGTACTTGTTTTTATTTCTTTTTTTTTTTCACTTCAGTCACTTTTCCACAGCGGCGAGTCTGCACCCTTGACTTTTGCAACACTTCTTGCGATACATTTGGTGAAAACTAAGTTGTACCTGTGGACTTGTCTGTGGAGCTCTGAGCCAACAGGATGGGGGGGGGGCAGCAGGGTTTTTATCCCCAGATGAGGGACAACTCTGTCCGGCTTATTTATGTAGCATGAAAGCTAGCATAAGCTTACTAGCATCCACCCGCTTCTAAATACTGTAAATACCTTTTAATTAGCTCACACTTTTTAACAGTTACTGAAACACTGGAGCTCCAGGCTGCAGACGCAGACGAACCGCCGTCAGTGGGCTCGGCCAGCGGGAAACATCGCTAGAAATCTCCGCTGCCGACCTCAACGGATCTGATCTCCAGAGAGACCGGAAAGCTCCAGACCCGATAAGCGGCGCAACCCCCTGGGAGCCCACCGCCAGTGTTGGTGAATAGCAAGCTAGCGTTAGCGAACTAACCAACCAGCCCGCTTAAAAAAAATAAAATGGAATTTAAAAGGCACGCATTACCCATTGATGGCGGTCGTCCGTGGCTGCAAGACCTGGAGCTCACCACCATTGTTTCAGTTTGACTGTTTAAAGTGTTAGGATAATTAAAATGTATTTATTTATAAGCGTGGTTAGTTTGCTAACGCTAGCTTGCTAATCCACCACCACTATGGTGAGCGGGTCTGAAGCTATCCATGTCCGTCAGCAGCTGCAGGACCTGGAGCTCACCGCCAGTGTTTCAGTTTGACTGTTAAAAAGTGTTGAGATAATTAAAGTATTTGTTTGGAAGCAGGCTGGCTGCTAGTTAGCTAACGCTAGCTTCCATGCTACATAAATAAGCCGGACAGAGTTGTCCACAGAAAAAACACAGGTAAAATTAAAAAACACTGCATAAACTTTGCTACCGTGTGTTTATTTAAATATAGGTACACCTACAGTGTAGTGACAAGATTGCAATATAAGCCTGTATATAATATTAGGACTATCCATATGTCAGGGTAATTTTTCATTAGGCGGTGCACTACAGCCCGATCCAGCAGGGGAGAGTTCTAGCCCAACCAGGCTCCTCTCTTTACATTGTAAGCCTCACTGGTGTCCAAACTAAAATGATAAGAGGCAACTTGGTAGACTCCTTACTGATGTTTATATCTGTGCTCACAATGCCCTGTTTTTTTTAAAACACCAGCCAATCACAAGTGTTACATGTGTATAATCAATGTGTGAGTAATTAGAAGCTCACATAAAAGATAGTTGCAAGGTCTACCAAATGTTTAACTTCACTACCCGTAAGCTGTTGGAACCTTGTTTGCCACAAGATCCAAAACCTTTCCTAAAAATGTCAATCACAGACTTTCCAGCCGTTTGTCATGGGCATCAGAGTAGACTGGCGCAGTGGAAGAGTGCTGGGCCCATAACCTAGAGTATTGGATCGAAACCATCCTCTGCTAATTCCTGTGCTGTATCAGCATCAAGTCTATTTCAAGTCTGTTGATGTTTAACAAAGCCTGATGTTGCAAGTGTCTCCATCTTCTAAAGAGTAAACATAATGGAATGTTGAGATTATGTCTCCATAAAAGAACAAACTACAGTGCTCATAGCCTTTTATCCTGCTATAACACCCATAAAAACTGCGTGTAATACAGTAATATACTACACTACAGGTAATAAATACTGTAAATGGAAACTGTGAAATATACGTTCAAGTGCTTGTTGTGCTGTCTACCAGTCAGATTACCACAGGAGGTAATATCTGTTGCAGCGTTTTAAAGACTCTACCATAATACCTGCTGGAGATGCCAGGTCCTCATACATGTAAAGCATGAGCTCTACCACTGAGCTACATCCCCTGAAGATTTTGAAATTCTTTTGACTTTTTTCTGAGATAGACTTAGATTTATCTTTATAATGCTTTTGGGATGACTCTTGCAAGAAAATTGAAATATGTTGTGTAGGCTTTAAAACCTGTAAATGTAACTGCGGTGGCTGGAAATCAAACCTGGCAAAATGCTTGCACTGCTACGATATAATCATAGTCAAAAGTAACAAACCTGTTGCCTTTCTGCTGGACTACAACGTTCACTGCAAATCTTGTAACACAGATTGATAAGAAATACATTGGTGGACTGGTTGCTTCCAGTACCTATGAGATAAGACAATATTGTTTATGAAGCACATCTGCGATTTGTATACTCTGATGTGTCATTGGTTTGTACCAGTCTTAAAAACACTGCTCGTTGTCGAGGATTCGAACCCTCGCGGGAGACCCCAATGGATTTCTAGTCCATCACTTAACCACTCGGCCACGACAACATGATAAGCTGTGCTATGACTGTTTGCAGAAATGTTCATGTAGCACCTCAACACACATATAATGCCTAAGCTGCACTTGCAAAATAGCAGGGTGTTCAAATACTTATTTTCCTCACTGTAAGATTCCTATACATTGTGTATGGTAGCCTTTACAATGTTGTTTATTTCTTTATTACCACACACACATTCATAGCAGAGCTGCCCCCCCATGTTTATACTGATGATTGATTGTAATAAAGCAGTAACAGAAAATTGTCTCGTCTGTGTTTTAACACACCTGGGCCCGAAGTTGGAAACCAGAATTAGCTTTAATCCAGTTCTAATCTAGTCCTCACTACATTTCAAATAATTTCCCTGGAGTTACCATTACAAAATTTAATCTAATTAAATGGAACATACACAGACTTCTCACAAAATCACACTTAATTCATATCTTGCTACTCGGTCAGAATCTTATTAACCTGGAGTCCCAGTCTCTGTCAATATAAATAGGCTATATGTTTATATATGTTTTAGGCCTATTGGTAGACGGCCATTTAAAATGTAGCAATGGCAAATAAAGAATAAAGAATAAAGAGTCTTTTCTCCATGTCTACTGTAGTTTCTCAGTGTGCTCTCTAGTAACATCTGTCTGGTCCAGGTAGCTTTGTCATTCATAAGGCTACTTTTACTTTTATATTTTAATTATATTGCTAAGCCTGTACTTTGGTACTTTTACTTGAGTAAAGAAGTTAAATCAGTACTTCTACTTTTACCAGAGTATTTGTTAACACAATTATCTCTTCTTCTACTTGAGCACGGGCAGTGAGTACTTTTGCCATCTCTGACGGCCTCTGTATTGTTCTGTTTAGAGTATGTATATATGTTGTGTGTATGGACTAGTCCATTTTAGTTAACAAACCCTTGCAACACTTTTAAAGGTTCCATGGTGTAATGGTTAGCACTCTGGACTCTGAATCCAGCGATCTGAGTTCAAATCTCAGTGGAACCTGGTTTTTAAGCCACACCACAGGTAAAAAAGATCAACCTTTCAACTTTCCACATCTAGTTTACAGTAAGCTTACAGGTTTAACTGTGTAATATTCACACTGGCAGTGAGAACTACTGTAGAAATTATTATCTTGGTCAATGTTGTTTTCAATGTCTTGTGGTTTATGTTCTGTGTATTTGAAAGTTTGAAAGTTCAGTTGATTATGTAACAGAGAAGTTTCTGTCCAAGTTTGCCATGATCATTGTGTTTGATACGTCCAATTCAGTTTGTATGCAGTTACCTTATGTAGGCCTATTTGCTCTTGATTCATTCCTTCTTCAAACTTATCCAGCTCGGTGATGTCCCTGATGAGAATCACTTCAATCTCTTTTGCTGCCTCAGGCGTCAACCCGTGAAGTTTGATGTATATTTTACAATTTCTTGCCCATGTTGCCTGGATCTTGTTTTGTTTTCTGAGTATGAGTGCTTTCTTGGCAATATCAGCATTTTCTTGGTGAGGTGTTTGTTGATGTAACTTGGATGCCTTTTAATTTCCTTCCTTGTCTGAGAAGTGCGGACTTTTTCTTTCTGTTGGTGAACCGGATTATTACCAATGGAGTGGCCGTTTGTTTTTGCTCGGAAGACTATGACAATCCTCAATGTCCCTGCTATCAACATAAATGCCTTTGCTGTCCAAAAAGCAAATCACCTGTTGTTCCAGCGTCTCCTTCTCCTCCTCGAGAGCTTCCCTCAGCCTAGCAGTGGTGTATCCAGCGTCTGCGGCCACCCTGGCATGGTTCCGTTGTTTGGTTCTCAAGCCGCTGATAATCACATTGTATTGCTCGAGGTCAGCAACTCAAGTTTCAGAAAAGCAATCTTCTCCACGTTTTGCCCGCCTAGCGTTTGTATTTTACTCATCAGATCTATGATTTTTCTTCTGTTGCACTGCACTGCAACAGAAGAAATCTCCGCCGACAAGAAGTCCAGAGATTTCTTTATCTCCTCAACCTCATCGGGTACGATTGCATTTTTCTTAGGTGGCATATTCTCCTGGGCCTGGTGGTAGCCGGCTGCTCCTGGTCCTGGTGGTAGCTGGCTGCACCAGAGCACCTGAGATGTCAGGGTTTGCAATCTCCACCTCTGAAAAATGCCTCTTCTTAGCCGGATTACGTCTGTCCATGTCGTAAATAGTAGCGGCGATGCCTCAAAACTGAGAATATAATGGGGTGTGATAATTTTAATTATGATCGTTTCCAGCTGCTGCATTTATCAATGTACGATCATTCTTACGCTCTGATTGATGTGATACGAACGTTTCATGAATCTCACGTGAAGCCTGTCGTAAGAGGATTTCTACGTTAGGTTAATAAATGAGGGCCATTAGCTCTAAGGATGTGCTTCAATACATAACTGAAGTGGACACACTAATGAGTATCACTATGGATCAATTTGTTTACCTTGTCAAGCTAAAGCCTTTTTCTAAGCTAAAAGAAAACAAGCACTCTTCTTTTGAACTGTCAACCTCTAGGTTGTGGGCCCAGCACCTTCCACTGCGCCACTCTGCTGAAAACCACCCCAGATGGGACTTGAACCCACAATCCCTGGCTTAGGAGGCCAGTGCCTTATCCATTAGGCCACTGGGGCTTTACGTCACCCAAACTCAACAGTTCAGGAGAAATACATATACAGTTCTGGAGACATAATGAACAGCAACCTTGACCTCTAGATTTTGAAGTGCTTCCCTCTAGGCGTTCAGGGATATTGCATTCACAAGAATTGGATGGACAGACATGAGGACACAGTCACCTTGACATTGAACCTTTGACCTCCAAAATCTCATCAATTGATTTGCGAGTTCATGTGAATGTTTTTGCAAACTTTGAAGAAACACATACATGGGCCTTGTGATAAGATGGTGCTGTCTATCGTTGTTTCTGAGATCAACAATACCTTCTAAAGTTGAATAGCTATTGCATACCCGGTAATATTAGAGTAGAGCTCTCGTTGGCACTGTAGGCGGACAATTTAGAAAATTAAGTTACTTTACACTTAAAACTGTTACATCTCCTCTGAATCACCAACTGCAAATTTTCAAGCCTCGTTGGCATGCCGACCACCATCTTCAGAAGGTAAATCACTAGCTAGCTATGCAGGAGTACCTCATACCTTTTACCAGGTTCAGGTGGTTAATAGCTATGGTCATATGAAGCTTCATTAAGCTTTCTGAACAATGTTCTTCATTTTCTGAACGCATTCCCTCAGTAGTGTTTTATTATTGGTTGTGCATCTGTGATTGCCCTAGAGGTGCTCTCAGTCCAGCACCTCTCCCGCTCATCTTTGTTAGTTTTACACTGTCCAGCATAAATCGCTGACACCATACCTCACACTCATCCATGCATATACATTCACCACTGACTAAACTGACTACCACCATCATTTAATTATCATTCTTTTGTTGTGGTCATATTCTTGCATTTCCTTCAACCTTTGCACACGGTCTTTTGTCCTGGCCTTTTCATGGGGTCATGACAAAGCATCTAGGGTCAATTTTAGCCTTTGTGTGAGTACATAGGTTTCCAGAAACATTGTTTTTATTGAGATTAAAGACCAAATTGTTAGTTTTTCTGAAATTTTCCCAACCATTGCAATGGCTTTCGAGGCCTCGTTGGCACAGTAGGCAGCGCGTCAGTCTCATAATCTGAAGGTCGTGAGTTCAACCCTCACACGGGGCAGGTGTTTTAAAAACAAGAAAAACACAACTAATGCGGTAACAGTGACATTCAGGTGGTTGAACACTGGTACTAGAACATAAATGGAATTTGTCATTCTTTGGTTATTTCTGAGATTGATACAATGAAAGGAATTTTTTAAGAGTGTTAGCAAACCAATGAAAAGGGTTATAGAACATATGTGGTATGTCCTTAGACATACTATCCAAGCAGGGAGATGAGTACAGAGATTTGGGTGCAAGCAAGATGGATGTAGGTTGCCCATTGTTCATTTAGACTTACCAGCAACATTGTTATGATACAAACCTGCTTGAAAAACAGCGACAATTCTGTTTAAAGACTTGTGCATGGAACACAAATGATATGGCAGTGTCTGAAGTGTTCAGGCATGTCAAATGGACAACTCATCTAGCAGAATGTGCAACTTTACACATGAACAGGGACTTGAACCCTGGACCCTCAGATTAAAAGTCTGATGCTCTACCAACTGAGCTACCCAGGCTTCTAAAGCAGCTGGCTGTGGAAAAAACAATCTGCTGAACTACAAATTAAAGTAAATGAAGACCATTAAGCTGTTGCCATGATCACGATCTTCTGGACAGCAGGAGGGTAGACCATAATTTGCACAATGCCTGAGAACACCAAATGTTATTGCACAAACTGGTTGAAAATTGGCTAAATTGGCCAAAAAGCTCAAAGTCACAACTCATCATGGCCACTAGCAGATTGTGAACATCCAGTAAACCTGCAGGACAGATGATGATAGCGAGCACTTCATACATATCCCAGAATCAAGCTGTTGCCTTACCAGGGACTTGAGCTGTGGTATTCTTCTTCGCTCAAAACGTTGATAGCCATAATGCAATTTTATGGCTACAGACAAATAAACTTTATTGCTAGTGGGTACAATAAAACAACTCTCCCTCTTGATCAGCTTCCTCTTGACGGGAAAAATCAACCAGATGACTTGCCATCCAAGCTGGGAGATCAGCACAGATTTGGTGCTAGCAAGATGGATGTAGGTTGCCCATTGTTCATTTAGACGTACCACCAACATTGAAAACAGAGGTCTGTGGAAAAAACAATCTCCTGAACTACAAATTGAGGTTCAAGTAAATGAAGAAGATTAACTGTTGCCATGGAAGGAAAAATCCACCAGATGACTTGCTATCCAAGCATGGCGATCAGCACTTCATACATACCCCACAATAAAGCTGTCGCCTTACCGAGGACTTGAGCTGTGGTATTCTTTTTCACTCAAAACATTGATAACCTAATTCAAACAACACAGCTTCAGACAAGTAAACTTTATTGCTGGTGGGTGCAAAAAACAACTCTCCCTCTTGTTCCACTTCTATACTCTTAGTGTTACGGTTAGTAAGACCCAGAACCATAGAGATACAAAAGGCACGTTTAATGAGTGCGGAGGGGTTCGAACACCGGTGTAGACAGGTGGCTGGTCGGCGTGAGGGAGGAAGGCAGCTCGGAGGGACAACGGATGGATCTAAGGAGAGGCAGAGTTAGTACTAGAATACAACAACAAACAACACAGGCGCAAATGACTAGGAGCCCAGTTACCACAATAGTGCATGTAATGATCTGGCGTTGAAGAGGCGGTCAGCCCGGGTTTATGTATTGCAGTGGGTGATGAGTGATGAGGAACAGCTGAGTGGATGACGGAACGTAGATGGAAAGCCACGCCTCTAGATCCCCTGGAACGCCCTCACGGCAAGACAGACAAGACACCAAAGAAAGGGAAGACACGACAAAGGTTGGGAATGCACCAGACCACAACACTTAGCCCTCGTGACAAGAAAAATGCACCAGATGACCTTCTATCCAAGCAGGGAGATGAGTACAGAGATTTGGGTGCTAGCAAGATGGACATAGGTTGCCTATTGTGCATTTAGACTTACCAGCACATTGTTATGATGCAAACCTGCTTGAAAAACAGCCACAATTCTTTTTAAAGACTCATGGATGGAACACAAACAATATGGCAGTATCTGAAGTGTTCAAGAACATCAACTATACACCTGAACAGGGACTTGAACCCTGGACCCTCAGATTAAAAGTCTGATGCTCTACCGACTGAGCTACCCAGGCTTCTAAAACTACTGGCTGTGGAAAAAATGGGTGCCAAACATGTGTGGAGCAGTGGCTGTTAACCACAGATCACTGTCTGAAATGCAGAGCTCAAGAGTTTGAATCCAAGCTGCACAATGTTACAGTTTTTTACAATTGCTATGACAGATTTTTCAATACTTTAACAATTTTCCAAAACTCTTAACACAGTTAGCACTACATCCGCATGTGTAAGCTATACTATTAACACATTTATGGTTGCTTTAACACATAATTAACACAAATTTAAAATGCTTAAACTCTTTTTTACACTCAAGCTCAAACAAGACCAAAACAAAGATTTTTACTGCCAAATTTACAAATGCTTTAACACTATGTCAGAACAGATAACGCCATGTTCTAAACCTGACCTTAAAAGCTAAAGTCAAAGTGACAACTATTCATATTGTGAATTGAAACACAAATATATTCTGTTTTTTATTCCATTGCTACTGAGAAACAGCTTATTGAAGTGATGGAATTGTTGAAACATCACCATGTGCACCGCAATCTCCAACAATGGTGCACTCCAGCATAAATGTGAGACTGGCCCCTACAACACCTATCGCCTTCTTCTGTTTTTAGAGGACCTGCACGAAAGACTGGTGCCAGATGTAGAAAGGGGGCAGGTGGGAGACCACTTGCCAATATATGTGATCACATGGGACTGTGTCATTCCACCATTCCTGTACAATCACAGCCTAGTTTGACGCCCATTCAAGGATGACATCCGACTTCCTTGCCCCCTTACTTCCCTTTCCCCATTGAGGTTTTTGACCATCGTCCACAGGACCAAATGTCCCTCCTGGATGCAATGTGTGATGGCCACAGCCATGGCCACACAACCATCTTAAGAGCCTCATGCACTTATATTTTTCCTTAGGTTTAGTTTACATGCTTTTGTTTATACACCTTCATTTGTTTCAACCATTTATTCAGTTACAAATAACTTACAGGACACTAGTTTCATTTCACATACATCAAACTTTATTTGATTTACACAGAAGTGGCTTTTAGCAAGCACGCACTATTGGTTACTTTTGGATGGTCATTCTGTTATATAACCGTATAATACTGTATATAATACAATATAATATATAATACTGTTATATAACCGTTTTTCTTTTGAGCTTACCAGTTGGAGTTCACACCCAGGAGGGATCCAGGTCTTTAAAAGAGGTGACACTTGGAGAAGGAGCAACTTTATAGGGGAGGTGACCTAATTGGACACTACCACTGCTTGATATGTCCGGGGGGGGGGTAGCTTTATTCTCGCTGTAGGTATTCTGGGGTTTAAATTTTATATAGAGTAATGTTCTGTTTAGGTAGAATAAGTAAACGTGTAATTTATTTGGAATACATTTTTAGGTAGTTTTGGCATTATTTGTTTCTGAAGTTAGTTTGCAGTTATTACTTGTTTCCCACTGTATGTTCAAATTGGTCTGATCAGCCAATATATAAGTCCCCTTTGCTTCTTTGTTAGTAGAGCCAGTGCCTGGTCTCTGCCAAAGCCGCTAGCCTCCAGTTACCTGGAGAAGAACCCCGAAACTTAAATCAGTCACTTAGAGACAAAAAAGTAAGGAAATAGGGTTCAGGTTTTGATAAAAAAAAAGTCATCCCTTGAAAGTCATATATTGTAAAAAGGGAGATTTCTGTGTCTTTTTTGATTCAAAACCAGGTGGATTTGCAATAAGAATACTGTGAAAGTAACAAAACGCTTAATCCACGGAGAAATGCACACATGTATATGCATTAATCAAAAAGAAATTTGATCTGTACATGCATTAGTCAGCAGACCTTGTGGCGCAACGGTAGCGCGTCTGACTCCAGCTCAGAAGGTTGCGTGTTCAAATCACGTCAGGTTCAAATGTTGATGGGTGGCAGTAGCTCAATATGTGGTAGTTGGGTGTCCTCCCCCAGCAAGGATTTGAGCATCAACGGCTTCATTTCCTGTATTAACATAGGCTTTTATGCACCAATTTACATATACATCTAATACCTGAAACACATTAAACACATCTAACACCTGAATCACTTCAGACACCTGAAACACATCAAAGACATCAAACATTTGAAACTCATCAAACACCTGAAACACACCCAACACCCGAAGCACAAACAGATGAAACATATTAAACACCTGAAACACATAAAAAACATCAAACACATCAAACACCTGAAAGATATCAAAAACATCAAACACATCAAACATCTCCAACACCTGAAATACATCAAACACCTGAAACATATCAAACACCTGAAACACATCAAACATCTGAAACACATCAAACACCTGAAACACATAAAACACCTGAAACACATAAAACACGTCAAACGCCTGAAACTAATGAAACACATCAAACACCTGAGACACATCAAACATCTGAAACATATCAAACACTTGAAACACATCAAACACCTGAAACAAATCAAACACCTGAAATACATCAAAAACCTGAAACACATCAAAGACATCAAGCACCTAAAACATATAAAAAACATCAAAAACCTGAAACACATAAACCACATCAAGACATCAACACCTGAAACACATCAAAGACAAACACATCAAAGACCTGAAACACATCAAATAACAGAAGCACAAACACATCAAAATCCTGAAACACACAGAACACCGGAGGCACAAACACATCAAAAACATAAAACACATCAAAGACATCAAATACCTGAAACACATCAAAAAACTAAAAAATATCAAACACCTGAAAGATATCAAACACATGAAACAGCTGAAACAAATCAAACACCTGAAACACATCAAACACCTGAAACACATCAAACACCTGAAACACATCAAATACCTGAAACACATCAAAAACTAAAAATATCAAACACCTGAAACACCTGAAAGATATCAAACACATGAAACAGCTGAAACAAATCAAACACCTTAAACACATCAAATACCTGAAACACATCAAACAACTCAAACACCTGAAACAAATTGAACACCTGAAACATATCAAGCACCTGAAACACATCAAACATCTGAAACACATCAAACACCTGAAACACATCAAACACATGAAACACATCTCAAACACAAAAAAAATCAAAGACCTGAAATACATCAAACACATCAAACACCTGAAACACGTTAAACAACTGACACACATCAACCACATCAAATACCTGAAACACATCAAACACCTGAAACACATCAAACACATTAACACCTGAAACACATTAATCACCAGCTTCAGGTAAGGAGGCCTCAAAGACCAACTGCTTTTACATTGCACGGTCCCTGCGTTCTGAAAGCGAGGCCTCCAAAGACAAACTGCTTTCGCAGAGCCTGGTCTCTGCCGAAGCTGCTGACCTCCAGCTACCCAGAGAAGAACCCTAAAACTTAAATCAGTCACTTAGACACAAAAAAGTAAGGAAATAGGGTTCAGGTTTTGAAAAACAAAAGTCATCCCTTGAAAGTCATATATTGTAAAAAGGGAGATTTCTGTGCCTTTTTTCATTCAAAACCAGGTTGATTTGCAATATGAATACTGTGAAAGTAACAAAACGCTTAATCCACGGAGAAATGCACACATGTATATGCATTAATCAAAAAGAAAGTTAATCTGTAGATGCATTAATTCGAAAAAAAGTTGATGTGTATATGCATTAGTCAACAGACCTTGTGGTGCAACGGTAGCGCGCCTGACTCCAGATCAGAAGGTTGCGTGTTCAAATCACGTCAGGGTCAAATATTGATGGGTGATAGTTGCCCAGTATGTGGTAGTTGGATGTCCTCTTCCAGCAAGGATTTGAGCATAAAAGGCTTCATTTCCTTTATTCACATAAACTTTTATGTACCAATATAAATCTAATACCTGAAACATATCAAAAACATCTAACACCTGAAACACCTGAATCACTTTAGACACCTGAAACACATCCAACTCTTAAAACACATCAAACACATGTAACACATCAATCACCTGTAACACATCAAACACCTGAAACACATTTACAGAGTAAGGCATCGCACTTCTGTTTCATCTTTGTTGAGAGTTGCTCTGTACCTAGATAAGGATTACAAGCCAGTCAGGAGCAGAGTATGAGGGTGTGCCATGCTAACAGCTAGCCGAGCATTATAACGTGTGATACAAAGTGACGCTCGGTCGCCACGGAAGTAAAGGCTGGGCTACAGTAGAGCTGTTTGGAGCCGTTTGTGAACAGTGTTTTCTGTTGGAGATGGCACGTCGCTTTGGGGGGGGTGATTTTGGGCTTTTTTTTCAGACTTGTTTTAAGCTTGGCTGAAGCGCATTCATGATCCCTAATACCTTTCTAAACCACTTACCTTGGTCCCTGACCCCTGCCCTCAGAGCTGGTAGCTCTGTTCCTCTGCGGAGCCAGTCAGGTCCTCTTCTCTGGCTGACTGGAGGTCACCAGCTTCAGGTAAGGAGGCCTCAAAGACCAACTGCTTTTGCGAAGCCCGGTCCCTGCGTTCTGGAAGCGAGGCCTCCAAAGACAAACTGCTTTCGCAGCATCTGGTCCTTGTCTTCTGGAAGCAAGTCCTCCAAAGAAAAACTGCTTTCGCAGCGCCTGGTCTCTGCCGAAGCCGCTGGCCTCCAGCTACCCGGAGAAGAACCCTTAAACTTAAATCAGTCACTTAGATACAAAAAGTAAGGAAATAGGGTTCAAGTTTTGAAAAACAAAAGTGATCCCTTGAAAGTCATATATTGTAAAAAGGGAGATTTCTGTGTCTTTTTTTATTCAAAACCAGGTTGATTTGCAATATGAATACTGTGAAAGTAACAAAACTCTTAATCCACGGAGAAATGCACACATGTATATGCATTAACCAAAAAGAAAGTTAATCTGTATATGCATTAATTAGAAAAAAGTAATATGTATATACATTCAAAAGAAATTTGATCTGTACATGCATTAGTCAACAGACCTTGTGGCGCAAAGGTAGTGCGTCTGACTCCAGATCAGAAGGTTGTGTGTGCAAATCACGTCAGGGTCAAATATTGATGGGTGGCAGTAGTTCAATTTGTGGTAGTTCAAGTAATGCCCAGTGTGTCAGTCTCTGTTTTTTTGAACAGCCTACACGTTGGGCTTTATTTTTGTAAGTGAATATGTTTCGTGTATGTGAACACAACATTACATCGTAATGTTGGTCCGAAAATCTTACTTACAGTTCTACAATGCTATGTTGTAGTTCTAGAATGTTAGGTTTGAGTTCTAGAATGTTATATTCAGTTCTAGAATGTTATGTTTAACTTCAAGAATGGTTAACCTGCAGTTCTGGAATGTTAAGTTGCAGTTCTGGAACAATAGGTGAAGTTGTAGAATTTAAGAGTTGCGGTCCTAAACTGTTAATTACAGTTCTAAAATGTTACATGGTAGTTCTAGAATGTTAAGTAGCAGTTCTAGAACAATAGGTTGAAGTTTTAGAATGTGAACATGCATTGTCACCAGACTTTAGTTTGATCAGAGGAACAGGAGGTCAGCACAGGCCATGATCGTAGAATGCAGGCACATTTTAGACTGGTAAATTACAGGGATTTTTACAGTGGGATGGAATTGCTAATCTTGCGATTGACAGACGATCTGCCCCAACACAACCACAGTATACAGTAAAGAACTCAGGCATTCCAACTGTCTAAAACACCACCGCCCAACATGGGGCTCGAACCCACGACCCTGAGCTTAAGAGTCTCATGCTCTACCAACTGAGCTAGCCAGGCACTTCTCATATAATGAGTTGCGGTCCAAAAATTTCACTTAAAACTTCTGAAATGTTACAGTTCTAGAATGTTACTTGGCAGTTCTAGAATGTTAGGTTGAAGTTCTAGAATGTTACGCTGCCATTCTACAATGTTAGCTTAAATTCTAGAATGTTAAGCTACAGTTCTAGAATGTTAGGTTGAAGTTGTAGAATGTAAAGATGCAGTTCTAGAAGTTAAGCTTTCATTCTAGAAATCTGAGTTGCAATTCAAGAACAATAGGTTGAAGTTCTAGAATGTTAAGCTGCCATTCTACAATGTTAGCTTTAAATTCTAGAATGTTAAGCTACAGTTCTAGAATGTTAGGTTAAAGTTCTAGAATGTAAAGATGCAGTTCTAGAAAGTTAAGCTTTCATCTAGAAATCTGAGTTGCAATAGGTTGAAGTTTTAGAATTTTATAAGTTGCGTTTCCCAAAAGGTTGCTCATAGTCCTAAAGGTTACATTGTAGTTCTAGAATGGTAAGTTGCAGTTCTAGAATGTTAGGTTTAAGTTCAAGAATGTTAAGCTGCAGTTCTGCAATGTTAAGTTGCAGTTCTAGAACAATAAGATGTAGTTTTTGAATTTAAGAGTTATGGTGCGAAAATCTTACTTACAGTTCTATAATGCTATGTTGTAGTTCTAGAATGTTAGGTTTGAGTTCTAGAATGTTAATATTCAGTTCTAGAATGTTAGGTTTAACTTCAAGAATGTTAACCTGCAGTTCTGGAATGTTAAGTTGCAGTTCTGGAAAATTTGGTTGAAGTTGTAGAATTTTAAGAGTTGCGGTCCTAAACTGTTATTACAGTTCTAAAATGTTACATGGTAGTTCTAGAATGTTAAGTTGCAGTTCTGGAACAATAGGTGAAGTTTTAGAATTTGAACATGCATTGTCACCAGACTATAGTTTGATCAGAGGAAGAGGAGGTCAGCACAGTCCAAGATTGTAGAATGCAGGCACGTTGTAGTTTGGTAAATTTCAGGGATTTTTACAGTGGGATGGAATTGCTAATCTTGCGATCTGCCCCAATACAGCCACCTGATACTGTGCAGAACTAAGGCATTCCAACTGTCTAAAACACCACAGCCCAACGTGGGGCTCGAACCCACGACCCTGAGATTAAGAGTCTCATGCTCTACCGACTGAGCTAGCCAGGCATTTCTCATGTCATGAGTTGCGGTCCAAAATTTCACTTAAAACTTCTGAAATGTTACAGTTCTAGAATGTTACTTGGCAGTTCTAGAATGTTAGGTTGAAGTTCTAGAATGTTAAGCTGCCATTCTACAATGTTAGCTTTAAATTCTAGAATGTTAAGCTACAGTACTAGAATGTTAGGTTAAAGTTCTAGAATGTAAAGATGCAGTTCTAGAAAGTTAAGCTTTCATCTAGAAATCTGAGTTGCAATAGGTTGAAGTTTTAGAATTTTTATAAGTTGCGTTCCCAAAGGTTGCTCATAGTCCTAAAAGGTTACATTGTAGTTCTAGAATGGTAAGCTGCAGTTCTAGAATGTTAGGTTTAAGTTCAAGAATGTTAAGCTGCAGTTCTGGAATGTTAAGTTGCAGTTCTAGAACAATAAGATGTAGTTTTTGAATTTTAAGAGTTTGGTCCGAAAATCTTACTTACAGTTCTACAATGGCTTTTTGATCTTTACATTGTTTAATTCCTCACCTGGCCTTGGACACATTCCTTTGGTTTGATAAAGAATTTGTTAGACTTTAACGTATCATTGCACTTACAATAATGATCGTAGCTGTTCTCAGTTTAGGTCACCCTGTACATCTCATCTCCAGTTTTTCCTGCGTCCACCATTTGTGGTCACATACTGAGACAAAGACTGGCACATGGGACTGCTGGGATTAGATAAAGTAGCGGGAAACTCCGGTTATGGTCAAATTTGTTGCAATAATTGTCAAATTGGGGGTCACACAAAAGTCTCTGTTATTGGTCGAATTCGTGTGAATTGTATATTGCAACATTGCAAAATGCTGGAGGGACTGAAACACGTACAGTGTGTTCAGAATAATAGCAGTGTTTAAAAAAAGAGCATGTCGAGCCATTTACCACTGCTTAATCATATATTTTAAGTGCATAAGCACTTACTGTAAGTAGAAGGCTGCAACTAAATTTAAAAAAATAAACATTCAAATAAACTACTGGTTTCTACTGTGCTGTACTTCAACTGGCAACATCAAGGTAGTGCATCAAGGTAGGCATTAGTCAACATACATTAAACATGTATAGTGCATGAATTGAACAGTCGTTTCCCACAAATTATTCAGTGCAAAAACATGTGCTGGGCAAGAAGTCAATGTTGTGATAATTATCTATTAACAATAAATGTATTAATCTGAAGTAGAAGAGGCAAACAGTGTTATCTCAAATCTTAGGTAGAAGAGGCAAATGATTTGTAAAGAGGAGGCGGAAAAAAACAAAACTTCCCCAACTCAGCTCAACAAACAGTCCATTCTGAGTGATTCACTCATTGAACAAATTATTCTTCAGCGTCAGTAGACACCTTTCAGTGGTTTGTTGTCCTCAAGACACATCACACTTTTTTGGATAAATGTGAATGTAAGCTCGAGATTCTTTGGGTACTGTGGGTCTAGTGCATGGACGTAGCCGTGATCTGTCAGTGAATCGAAAGGCAATGGTCAAGTAGTTTGTTTGGCATGTAGTGGTTTTTTTTGGCTCCACTGCCAGATTGATCTTTCTGATTATATTTTTACGACTGACTTCTTTTGACACAAAACATTTGACAAACTTGCATTCAAAACTGTTGGTGGGGCCTCTTTTATTTGCTTGTATTACATCAAGTGACCTGCATACCAATGACCGTCAGAGATGGCCAAAGTACTCACTGCCCATACTCAAGTAGAAGTACACATTTGTGTTAACAAATACTCCGGTAAAAGTAGAAGTACTGATTTAACTACCCTTGCAACACTTTTAAGGTTCCATGGTGTAATGGTTAGCAATCTGGACTTCGAATCCAGTGAACTGAGTTCAAATCTCAGTGGAACCTGTTTTAAGATGCATTAGCTTAAGTGTTGTGTGTAGTATCTATAGAGATTTGTGGTGTAGTATGGAACCATTGTAGTATGAAAACATATGGAACCATGTTTTTAATGAAACTTATTTCCTTCTGTCTTGGCAGGACTCCCTGGAAGAAGAGTTACTGTAGCTCAATGGTTAAATAAAGGTTAAATAAAAATAAAAGGAATCTGTAATATATCCAAACATTCCTCTCTTCATTACTGACATACTGGAAGTCGGCCATGTTTAATTGGATGCTCTCCAGTTATTGTTATTTGGTAGATTAACATTATATTTCCTACTTTGGGGACTTTTCATTTCATATTCTTTGTCTGACATTTTCTATTCCCTGTTTGTATTTTCTGTGACTGCATGTGGTTTTAAATCTGTTGGGGCCAGTTGTTCAAAATATTTAATCTGGATCAAATTATTCGGATTTGGAAATCCCATTTCTTCCTACCCAGGATCAGGTAATCTGTCTTACTTTTACGCCAGTTTTTCAAACTCCTTCAGAAGATTGCACTCTGGAAACCAGTTTACCTTCTAGAAGTGAACGTGGAGTTAACGATCTTGTGGAAAATGACACCACTTTAACATGGACCCATAACAATGGACAAAAGCATGCTAACACACGGCTAATTAGCACCAACAAAGCTACAAAGAAACAGGAGGGCTGTAGAACGGGTAACAAATCAACAAGTGGCAGTCCTCCCTGGAACTCTTGTGGTGCGAAGCCTAAGAGTAAATCATTCTCCTGGAAATGGGAGGACGACTAACGGGCAGGGCACAGCGCCCTGAGATTTGTGATATGACCGGCTGGCCTGCATTATCTTCCGGGCAGAGCGCCTCTTCAACCCCTCTACCTAGTAGGACACAGCCGTGGACAGCTGCAAAAGGGAAAATAAGCAACAAAATGCCCCCCCAACACCTGGTGTGCAACTGGATAACAGATTGCTCCTCTGCTGCAAGACGCTGGACAGTCATCTGATGACCGGGACTGCGTTTCATCGCCACACAGCAGGGTAAGGACTGAGAGCAATTCAAAAAGTAAAAGCTAACAACTGGGCCTCAAACCCTGATTGTGGGTGACTCTGCTATAAAAGATTTAAAAACAGTAAAAACACCAAAATACTCTGTTTTCCCAAAGACATGGTGTCTGACTTACCCAAAAAATCCCAGCTATCATAGCAGAACACCCAACTGTGAAGAACATTTTTCTGCATATAGGCTCAAATGATGTTGTAAAGCAACAGTCTGAATTGCAGAGACTGGACTTTAAGGAACTGCTGGACACCGTCAGCTCTCTAAACGCAAATGTGTTTATCAGTGGCCCTATACCGTCAGTCAGAAGAGGAGATGAGAGATTCAGCCGACTGTTGGCACTAAACAAATGGCTTTCAACTGAATGTACCGTCCACTCTCTGCAGTCATTGACAATTTAAACATTTTCTGGGAGCGCAGACATCTTTTTAAAGCAGATAGACTTTCCCTTAACAAGCCAGGAGTAAAGCTGTTCACCTCTAATCTGCTTTACTTTCTGCGCTACACATCTGCCAAGGACACGAGACAAGACGAATCAAAACAAAAGGAAGACACAACAAAGTGTGGCAGTGATCCACCACAGCCCCCACCTGAGCAAAGATTTGACCCTGGGACACCACAGAGCACAGATACAAAATCTCAACTCCTCTTTTCACCCATCCAGCACCCTCTAACACTCTTACCAACCCCAAATCCTTTGAGGAGCCATCGCTGTCTCCACTCACCCTTTCCCCTCTTTCCCCTACCCCCATGTTGGAGTTCACTGACCACATGAATCACCTGGTAGATGCTGGAACCAAATTTACACCCCTTCCTTCCCCCATCTCTCAACCCCTGGCAAAAATAAAACGCCGGGTTCAACCCCGGTTAATAGTAAAACGCGGGCTCCTCTGCCAGGAAGTAAACAAACTCTTTCCACTCAGACTGATAAGGACGCTTGTGTGTGCAAAATCCAGTAAGCAGACCGGATATGTGGCCGGGCCTTGGCTCCAGGCCTAGGACACTCATGACTTTTTCCAAGACAAGCCCGGGCCCTGTGGATTCAACTCTTCCTCATTTTGTGTGATAGGTAATAGGAAAAGAAATGGTGAATAAGCACTTAACTGCAAACTTAGCAAATTTAGCATCCATTCCTCGTCAGCTACAGCCTGTCCCAAAAATGAAAACCACTAACACTAGCCTTACTAAACGTCAGGTCTTTGGCAGGAAAGTCCTTTTTATCAATGATTTATTATCAACACAATCTAGATTTTATGTTTTTAACTGAAACCTGGTTAGACCATAACAACAGCGCTGCTGTTCTCATCGAGTCAGCTCCCCCTAACTTCAGTTTTATGAGTGAGAATAGAGTGAATAAGAAAGGAGGTGGAGTCGCCATTTTGCTTAATGACTCATTCCACTGTACGCAAATTGTTATGGAAAGTTTGCTCTTTTGAATATGTGGCTCTTCAATTAAGATCTTCCCCTCAAGCGATGTTTCTAAATATCTACAGGCCACCTAAATATTGTGCAACCTTCATGATGACTTCACTGAACTGCTGTCTATAATCTGTATTAACTTTGATTGTGTAATCATTGCGGGTGATTTTAACATTCATGTTGACAACCCCAGGACAGGGGGACCAACGAGCTGTGTTGTGTTTTTGAGAACTATGGACTGACTCAGCATGTGACGAAGCCCACTCACAATAAGGGACACACTCTGGACTTGATTGTCTCAAAGGGTCTGAACATTTCCAAGGTTGTGGTGACTGACGTGCTCTCTCTGATCATTCCTGTGTTTTCTTTAACGGCACTATCTCTGTGCCCAAAAGTGTCCAAACAAAGATAATCAGAAAACGGTATATCACTGAAAACACCAGTGAAACATTTATTCAGCTTTTCTCCTCCACACCCGCCCTCTCTGGGCTATCAGTCAGTGAGCTTGTAGACCATTTCAACTGTAAAATTACAAATGTTATTGATGAAATTGCTCCCACTAAGGTCAAAGTTGTCTCTGGTAAGAAAAGATCTCCATGGAGAAATGTCCTACTGGTGAGAACAGAAAAAAGAGAGTGTAGGAAAGCTGAACGAAGGTGGCGAAAAACAAATCTCCTGGTCCATTATAACACCTATAAAGAGAGACTTCGCATTTATAATTTGGAACTGAGGATGCAAGAAGGTCCTTCTTCTCTGATATTATCTCTAAAACAATAATAATTCACGTGCTTTGTTTGCTACTGTTGATAGGTTAACAAACCCTCCAGACCAGTAGCATCTGAACTTTTATCTACCAAGGCCTGCAATGACTTTGCCTCCTTCTTCAAAGACAAAATTCAGAAGATTAGACAAACAGTCAGTGCCTCCATATCAAGTTCAGGACATGTGTTGTCACAGTGTTCAAGCAAAACTAGTTCCAATATGACAGAATTTCACACAATCAACCATACAAACCTGGAGGACATTATTCAACATCTGAAAACCTCGACCTGTTGCCTTGATATTCTACCAACGGGACTTTTCAAAAATGTTTCCAATTGTTTGACTTCTGATCTTCTACAGATTGTGAACACATCTCTTCTTTCAGGTATCTTTCCACAGGCCCTGAAAACTGCAGTAATCAAGCCACTTTTAAAAAAGAACAACCTAGACAAGTCACTAATGAGCAACTATAGGCCAATATCAAACCTTCCGTTTTTAAGTAAAATCATTGAAAAAGTAGTCTTTCAACAACTCAACCATTTCTTGTCACTAAGCAACAGTTTTGATACCTTTCAGTCGGGTTTCCGACCACACCACAGCACTGAAACGGCTCTTGTCAAAGTCTTTAATGACATCCACCTAACACAGAGTGGCAAATTTCAATCTTAGTATTACTTGATCTCAGTGCTGCATTTGACACGGTCGACCATGACATATTACTAGACCGATTGGAAAACTGGGTAGGACTTTCTGGCTTAGTACTAAACGGTTTGAATCCTACCTAAAGAATAGGGATTACTTTGTGTCAATAGGTAATTATACATCTGAGCGTACAAATATGACGTGCGGAGTTCCGCAAGGCTCCATTCTGGGGCCTCTTCTGTTTAACATCTACATGCTTCCACTGGCTCAGATTATGGAGAAAAACAAAATAGTTACCATAGTTATGCGGATGACACACAAATTTACTAACCTTATCGCCAGGGGGACTATAGTCAATACAAAAAACTGACTAACTGCATCAAACAAATTAACGACTGGATGTGCCAGAACTTTCTGAAATTAAATGAAGGAAAAATGAGGTAGTTGTTTTTGGAAAAAAGAGAACGATTAAAGTCTGCGCTCAGCTTCAAACACAATTTAAAAACAACAGACAAGCCAGAAATCTGGGTGTAGTCATGGACTCAGACCTGAACTTTAACAGCCACATTAAGACAATTACAAAGTCACCTACTATCACCTTAAAATATATCAAGGGTTAAGGACTTATGTGTCAACAGGACTTGGAAAAACTGTCCATGCTTCATCTTCAGTAGACTTGACTACTGTACGGGGTCTTTACAGGTCTCCCTAAAAAATCAATCAGACAGCTGCAGCTGATTCAGAACGCTGCTGCTCGAGTCCTCACTAAGACCAAGAGACTGGATCACATCACTCCAGTTCTGAAGTCTTTACACTGGCTTCCTGTGTCCTCAAAGATTGATTTCAAGTACTCTTGCTAGTTTATAAATCCCTTAACGGTTTAGGTCCAAAATACATTTCTGATCTGCTACTACACTATGACCCCCCCAGACCTCTCAGGTCATCTGGGACAGGTCTACTTTCTGTCCCCAGAGTCAGAACTAAACAGGGTGAAGCAGCTTTCAGTTCTATGCTCCTCATATCTGGAATAAACTCCCAGAAACCTGTAGATCCGCTGCTACTCTCAGTTCTTTTAAATCAAGGCTGAAGACCTTTCTTTTTTATGCTGCCTTTCTTTAAATAAAGCTCATTTCTTTCTTATGCTGCACTGTCTTTTTATTCTTGTGTTTTATGTTCCTAATGTTTCTATTTTGTTTTTAACTGTCTATTCATGTGTCTTATTGATTTTAATGCTTATGACTTTTAACTGTTTTGTACTTGTGTTTTATCTGTTTAATGATTTTGTGTAAAGCACTTTGAATTGCCCTGTTGCTGAAATGTGCTAACAAATAAAGCTGCCTTGCCTTGCCTTGCCTTTTGTT